>NC_056727.1:550101688-550351688 GCF_019279795.1 Protopterus annectens
CGGGGGTTGCATTTCACTATACCCGGAGGCCTGGCAAGGTATCACTCAGGACCAATGGGTATTAAAAATAGTTTCCACAGGATATCGCATTCCCTTCTCTTCAACTCCCCCTCTGATCAAAAAAATCCCAGTTGTTCCACCCAATCAAAGGGATTCCGTAGCTTCAGAGGTTTTAAAGCTGCTAGGAAAAGGAGCCATCTAGCATGTCCCCTCAGACCAGATCGGATTAGGGACTTACTCCAGATTCTTTTTGGTGCTGAAAAGGACAGGGGACCTGAGACCCATTTTGGATCTCAGCAGATTGAACACCCATGTGAAGAAGTCCAAGTTCCAAATGGTCACGTTGCAATCTATTCTCCCATTGTTGGGAAAAGAAGTGTGGATGTGCTCCATCAACCTCAAGGATGCTTACTACCATATAAAGATGGACAGGGCATAGGTTCATAGGTTCATACTAGGCTATCTGCCAGAGGGCATTTACAAGCCTAGCCCATAGTTTTGTGGCTTACGCCACCCCTTTAGTATGGGGAACTATACCCATTATTTTGCTGTGCCTCTGTTGAGCAGTGACACTGAGGTAATCCCTGGGGTATATCTGCGATCTCCCATCCATTGGTCAAGATTTCTCTTGAACAAGGCCAGCGAGGTGCTCTGCCTCACATATACCGGGATTTTATTCCACAGCATAGGGAGTCTTTGCGTGATGAATCTATCCTCCAGCACGCCCTATTAATAGCCGTGTCGAGGTTTAAGTCTCCGCCCTTGTGGCTCTGACGGATCTAGATTTTTGAGGTGAAGCATATTCATCAAATCTGGGTTTGACATGGCCTTGTATGTTAGGCAAAGGTCACCTCTGAGCAGCGTGTTTACTGAATAGAGCTGGAGTTCTTTCAGTCGGGCAGCATAGGACAGATGTTTGAGACCCTTTATCCTTTTGGTGAGGAACTTTTGTGGCCTCTCCAGCTGCTGCAAGTGTCGGGTCAGATACATTCCGAATGGGGCATTATACTCAATCATTGGTCTGATGAGTGATGAGTATAGGGAGACTATGACCTCCCTTGATCTAGATGAGAATCCCTTCATGATAAGGTGGGCAATGTAGAAGGTCTTCCTAACTACTTTAGCTACATGGGTGTCGAATGACAGACTACTATCAACCTGGGTCCCCAGGTCCCTGATAACTTCTTCTGTGCTCAGTGGATTGCCACCTATTTGGTAGCTAGGGGTAACCAGAAGTCATCTACGCTTCTGGCTGGGAGGCAGTCATTTTCAATTTTGCACCCTGCCCTTTGGTCTCACCACAGCCCCCAGGGTGTTCACCAAATATATGGCAGTGATGACGGCTCACTTGAGACGTCAGGGATTCCAAGTGTTTCTGTACCTGGACAACTGGCTCCTTTCTGCCACCACCAGGCATCTACTCCTACAAACCAGAGACGCCACTATCAAACTGTGTCAACAATTGGGTATCACTCTAAATTGGGAAAAGTTTGCCTTGTTGCCCTCGCAGCGTGTCACCTTTATAGGCGCCGAGTTAGACACCATGCTCATGAGGGCGTTTTTACCGCTAGAAAGGATTCAAAGTTTACAACAACAGGTGTATGCGTTGCTCCCTTTGAGAAGAGTGAAGGCAAGATTGATCCTCAAATTGTTGGGGACGATGGCTGCTACAATTATGCTGGTTCCTCTGGCGAGGCTGCACATGAGGCTCCTTCAATGGCTACTCTTTGCCCAGTGGTCTCTACAACATCTTCCGCTTTCTCATCTTATAATAATCACAGACAGGTGCAAGCAGGATCTTCACTGGTGGCTTCACACCAGCAACCTCAGTGCGGGAAAACCCTTCGTTCCGTCCCCTCCAGTTGCCACAGTGACCATGGATGCCTCCCAGATGGATGGGGGGGCATTATCTAGGCAGGACAGTCCAAGGCACGTGGCAGGAACACGAGATGCATCTGCATATCAATGTCCTGGAGATGAGAGCAGTGCTACTAGCGTTGCAAGCACTTCAGAGCTTTCTTCCTCTCGGGACAATTGCTATCCACTCAGACAATATGTTGGTGGTATGGTATCTAAACAAACAGGGAGGAACCAAGTTGTACCCCTTTTCAGAGAGGCCATGTGAGTGTGGTAGTGGGCAGTGGCTTCCGAACGTTTTCTTGTAGCAACGCATATTCTGGGGAAGACCAATGTGATTGCCGACAGGTTAAGCAGAGCTATTCTGATGCCTCACGAGTGGTCCCTGAACAATCAGGTTGCAGGTGGGGTCAATCTTCCTGCAACCTATTTGCCAGCCCCCTCAATACCAAATGCAGCAGCTACTTCACCCTTATCCCCCCTCAGGGGGAGTGACCCAGGGACGCTCTAGTTCACGATTGGCTCTCTGGTCTACTGTATGCCTTCCCTCTTGTTCCTCTGCTGACAAAGGTTATTCAGAAAGTGCAATCCTTGGGAAGCAAAATGATTCTGATTGCTCCACACTGGCCTCGTCAAATTTGGTTCCCCTTTCTCCATCCCTACTTGATGGACCTCCCCTGGATTCTGGGCCCACAACCAGATCTGCTGACTCATATGTTAGGGCAGCTCCATCCCTCTCTTCAGACCCTCTGTTTGACAGCCTGGCTTCTCCACTTCCGTCATTAGTCAGGCTTCATCATTTTTCACTGGAAGTTGTTCATATTCTGTCTTCCTCCCATAAGCCTTCCACCAGAAAAATCTATTCCAGTAAATGGAAGAGATTTTCCATATGGGCGCATGCAAGACAAATTGATCCATATACAGCTCCAATTTCATCAGTCCTGGAGTTCCTCTCCATGCTTTTCAACCAGGGATCAGCAGCCACAACTATTAAGGTCCAGTTGGTGGCTATTTCCACCTTTCATGTCGTTGATGAGCCTAGTCTCATGTTACATAGACTTTGTAAGGCATTCCTGAAGGGCACTATTCTGCTTTGTCCTCCACTCTTTGACCCAGTTATGCCATGGGACTTCAATTTTGTTCTACAATGTCTCACTTCACCCCCCTTTGAGCCTGCAGCCACTTGTGATTTAAAATATTTGACTTGGAAGACAATCTTTTTGGTAGCCATCATTTCAGCCAGACATGTCTCGGAGCTTCAAGCCTTATCAATTAGACCACCTTACTTGATTTTTCATAAGGACAGGGTTTCTCTCAGACCAAACTCTTCCTTTCTATGGAAAGTGGCTTCAGTTAGTAATCTAAACCAATCCATTGAACTACCTGTATTCTTTCCAGAGTTCTCGAACAAGGCAGAATTTAGATTTCATCAGCTGGGTGTGCACAGACAATTACGATTCTATTTACATAGAATGAAGGATCTTAGAAAATCGGATCAGTTGTTTGTCTCATTTTCAGAAAACAAGATTGGGTCTCCTGTTTCCAAAGTCACCTTGTATAGATGGATCTCCAGTTGTATCTCCTTCATTTATGTTTCAGGTGGCAGGGATTTACCATTTTGAGTGAAGGCTCATTCTACCCGATCTGTGTCTACATCTACAGCCTTTCAGGCCAGGTTGTCTATGGATGATATGTGTGCTGCGGCTACATGGGCATCTCCTCACACCTTTGTTACGCACTACAAGTTAGATTTGGTGTCCAGAGGCAGGTCTTCCTTTGGTTCCACAGTGCTCAAGAGTATTTTCCACTGAGCCTCCCAGGATTCAGGTGCTGAGGACCCTGTCCCACAGGTAAGAATGTAGGCAAGATTGGACTACATAACATCAAGAAGTTATGTACTCACCATAACGTTTGATGTATGTAGTCCATCTCGCCTCACATTCTTACCCCCCCCTCCTTCCCCCATCCTGGAGGACCTAGGGGTTAGGTATGGTTTCAAAATTCCTTTATGGTTGGTATGTTCTTCCTTCTCTATGTGTTGTTATGTGTGGAGAAGTGAGTGATTGAGCTTGCAGCAAACTAGATCTGGAAAAAGGGAGCAGTGCAGCATGGGATACCTTCTTAGCCCAGCCAATTGAAATACTTTGAGCTAGAGTATGGCCAAGTCAGAGCCAAGGTTCGGCTCCGAACCCACGGGTAAGAATGCGAGGTGAGATGGACTACATACATCGAACATTATGGTGAGTACATAATTTCTTGTTCATTAACATCCAGCATCCTTTTTATTTGTTGACAACTGTATATTATTGCCGTTTAATATCCTCACACAGTTTAAGGACAATGATATAGAATGTCTTATAGACTGCATGTCTCAGATTACTGCTCAGATAAGAGAAGAATGAGCAACAAACGCAGAAAGATAAGACAGAGCTGAAATAGTCATAAATTGTTGTGTTTGAGTTTCATAGATTATTACTAGGCTAATTTCCCTTGTGGGCCTTTTTACACCTAGCTAGTTACACCATGTGAGAATTAAACCCTGCACCTTGCATCTGTAAGGTAAACACCTTAACCATTATGCCAACTTCCCACCTTGGTGTGATTACTCAGTGCACTACATCCAAAATTAATACATGTACAAATAACTATCATATGGTTTGTTAGTACAGTGGTTGATTTTGTGGTTGCATGCAGAATGATTTCAGTTCCATGCTGCAAAGCTGTTTGTGTGGCAAAGAGGGATATTATACCCTTACTCTGTTCTGAAGGAACATTGGAGTGAGAATTCAAATCTAAACTTATGTACGTATATTTCATGTGTACTAACAAGAACATTTTGTAGTGTTTATTTCTTAGATTGCTTTTCATTTCAAGTACTTTTCCCTTTTTTTGCCAGTGTTTTCGCAGTGCGCAGCTAAACACAAACAAAGGAAATGGAGAAACACAATGAATGTTGGGTTTGGCTGTGGTTATCTCATTTCTGAGACACTTAGCAGTGCACAAACCCGGACTAGTGGCCCACACAGATAGCGGACAGAACACCTGCAAACAGGGTGTCTGGAAAAGTGTAAAGGTCAAAACGGATACATTATTGCAGTTTTTCCTTTCCATCATGCAACACCACTAAGCAATGTTTGTGGGGGTTAGCAAGGCTCCCCAACACCTACAGCCATTGAACACCTGCTGACAGGATACAGACAGTCAATAATTGAAAATGAGTACAGTCAATTAATTCTGTGAGGTATCATGGAAACACGCTAAACAGAGTTAACACACAAGACTTAAGAATGAACAGGAAATTGTGGAACTGTCATCTAACTTCTCCTGTGGCAGCAGGTTTAAGTGTAGGACTGGAATACAGATGGTCCTGGGTTCTAGTATAGGGTGTACAACATATTTTTACTGTTGTGACAGTCCAGTTTATAGCAATGAACTGAGAACTATACAAGTGTTATTTCAACATTCTTGTGGCAACAGGTGTAAGTGTAGGACTGCCATACACATGATCATTGGTTCTAATACAGGACATTTCAGATATTTTTACTGTTGTTCCATTTTGCCATTATATTCACTCTCACTTACGTTAGATAGTGGAGCTGATATGAATTATATGTATGATGGCTAGGACACCCTTATTATGTTTTAAGATGTATGACTTAGGGTATACTGTCTACTGTATTTCTGTAAGTATAATTCTGCTATCTGGACTTGGATGGCCTTCACAATTAAATAAGACACATACAGAACTGGATCTATATACAAGCACCTTGTCAGGTCAAACACATACATGTGTAACACCTCAAACTGTCAGCTATATTTATGAATGATTAATGACTATGTCTAAGCAGCACGTCTTCTGTTGCAAAGATGGAAAATCACTGCTGTAGAAGAAAATGTTTTGTGCCTTATGCATAGGTTTGAATCCCATACTTAAAAAAAATCAATTTTATCAGAGTATAAAACCAAACAAATTGTCAGGTCATGAAATTTATGCCTCCAGTGCATGTCTGCAGATTAACCTTCAGATTTAAAATATTTATGTCCTCCCTGCTTGGCATTGCTGCTGTCCACTTAACATGGTGCAAATGCGGTTGGAAACATTGCTCTTGTTTGCGCACTACCAGTAAACTCAATGATAGGAATTGGCAGGAAATCATTAGTTGCCATTGCTGTAGTTCTGGTATTAGACATATCTGGTGTTAGATGGGAAGGTGCCCAGTGTAGGGCACAGAGGTGGGGTGTTTAGGAGTCCAGGATATTTATTGGACTGCTGGTAAAGTGCCACATCCAAAGACTTCTGCAGTGGGACTATTCTGGCTCCCAGTACAAGTCTGAGGCTTGAAGTAGTTTGGCTAAGGCTGTATCCAATGTGAATGGCATCACATGCGCTGGAGAACAGTGTAGGCACCAGTTCAATGACCTACAAAGGTCTAAGAGTGATACACTTGACCAGTGGTTGACTGAATTTCACACTGGTGACATTCACCAGTTGTGCAAGTATGCTAAAAGGAGAATTTTTAATACATAAAAAGCTAAATATAGGAAAGACTGGAATGCATGATACTCATTTGTTCTTTTCTTTTCTTGTCACAGCTAATGCCAAAATACAGTTCAATCGCCAGGCTAATGCTGATCGAAAGGAGACTGAGGGAAGCAAGTGGTATGTATGCAGCACAAGAGAAGTATTATTGTAGCTTTAAAACTTGAAGACAGATTTTGGATTTTCTGCACAGTTGTAGGAAATTGAGTATGCATATCCTAATTGTAAAAGTGTGTTTGCATGCATTAGTCTGTAGCACAAACCAACTTTAGGAGTCAAGTATAAGACTGTAGTCAGAGGTTATGGGTTCAAATATCATGGGTAACAACTGTACAATACTGCATTTCTTTAATAATATTACATAAATTAAATTTTATACAAGTGGCATAAATGCCCTGCTGTTAACTGTAATCTGTATAACTGGACCAAGCATATGTGCAATATATGCACATTTCAAGGATTTCTTTCAGCAATCTCTAGTTATAGTGTGTAGTTGTTAGGATGTATACTTAAATGCAATACTCCAGATAAAATAGTTGTATAATTGTGTTAATGCAGTGTATATCACATATGATGGTACTAATTGTATCTATTTTTTCTCTCACCCCAACCCTTATTTCTTTTTTTTTCTATTATGTGTTGTCAGAATGTCTCCATGTCATCCATATGTAACAAATCACTAAATGCTTCACAGCACAGACTGGTAGGCCAGCCCCAGTGGATCAGCCTTCCCCCACTCTACCGATTCCAGCACTGATGACCAGCACATCTGGGACCCAACCTGGCAACACTGCCTGTGCTACACCTGCACTACCTGTGCCCTCAGATAGTACTGCCCTGGCAGCTGGTGCTGTGGTACACTCCAGGAGTAGTAGCCAAGGTGGAAATTTCATCACTCACCAGGAGATGCCAGGGTTGGTACCTAGGGTTGGGCACTGCACTATTGGTATGCACCTACACTGAATGGAGAGGCTGCTCTCTATCATGGTACATAGGAGAAGAAGACGTCAAGCACTCCAGCTGCCAGCAGAGTAAGGGGACAGTGATTACAGTCCAGTGGGTGAGGAATAGATTCTCACTGTCTCCATATTTGATGGGCATGAGCCTGGGTTGTCCCCTCCCTCACCTCAATCATGGTGTCCCTCAACCTTTTGTGTCCCTCACCGTCCCTGTGTCTTGTCTTGTTTGTCTGCATTTGCTTCCTCACCTACTCAACTTCCCTGACCCAGAAATACCAATGTCCCCTATCCAGTATTCCTCTCTTACTGAATTAGAAACAAAATGGGCACCTGTCCCATGAAAACATATCATCCAATACATAGCTCTCCATTTCACACATGTCTTCTTGACACGTGATTCAGTCCAATTGGCTATACAACATAATTACATTGTTGTCACCCCTCTTTGTGGTGGTGACAGTTCAAATTCAGCTAATATTCTGCACATATTTTCAGTTTAAACTGTTGAAGAAATTGATAGCTATGATTCTTTCCTTTATTGATTTTTTTTTTGTACGTCCCCTGCTTGCTCCCCATTTCACCACTTTCCTATCTACCTGATTTTAACACCTATAATCTGGTCAAAAAATAGAATCACACACAACTCTCATAAGTACCAGAAAAAGGAATAGATCCCTTCACTTTTTGGCCTCTATGTTTGTGCTGCATTTGGCATCTCATACCAATGGCAAGTGACAGAGAGTGGCTGTACAGTGCTGCTCTTACCTTCATGCAATGCTGCTTAACACCACTGCATTAGATCAACACAGTAATACATGCTGAATTTATATAAAGAATAATGTCATTGCATTATCACTGTTTATTTCAAAGTATTAGATACATTTGGATTCAAACCCAGTATCATCCATCTGGGATCAAAAGGAAATGTACCAGTGCATTTACACTTGCTGCCACAGAGAGCTGAAATAGTCATAAATTGTTGTGTTTGAGTTTCATAGATTATTACTAGGCTAATTTCCCTTGTGGGCCTTTTTACACCTAGCTAGTTACACCATGTGAGAATTAAACCCTGCACCTTGCATCTGTAAGGTAAACACCTTAACCATTATGCCAACTTCCCACCTTGGTGTGATTACTCAGTGCACTACATCCAAAATTAATACATGTACAAATAACTATCATATGGTTTGTTAGTACAGTGGTTGATTTTGTGGTTGCATGCAGAATGATTTCAGTTCCATGCTGCAAAGCTGTTTGTGTGGCAAAGAGGGATATTATACCCTTACTCTGTTCTGAAGGAACATTGGAGTGAGAATTCAAATCTAAACTTATGTACGTATATTTCATGTGTACTAACAAGAACATTTTGTAGTGTTTATTTCTTAGATTGCTTTTCATTTCAAGTACTTTTCCCTTTTTTTGCCAGTGTTTTCGCAGTGCGCAGCTAAACACAAACAAAGGAAATGGAGAAACACAATGAATGTTGGGTTTGGCTGTGGTTATCTCATTTCTGAGACACTTAGCAGTGCACAAACCCGGACTAGTGGCCCACACAGATAGCGGACAGAACACCTGCAAACAGGGTGTCTGGAAAAGTGTAAAGGTCAAAACGGATACATTATTGCAGTTTTTCCTTTCCATCATGCAACACCACTAAGCAATGTTTGTGGGGGTTAGCAAGGCTCCCCAACACCTACAGCCATTGAACACCTGCTGACAGGATACAGACAGTCAATAATTGAAAATGAGTACAGTCAATTAATTCTGTGAGGTATCATGGAAACACGCTAAACAGAGTTAACACACAAGACTTAAGAATGAACAGGAAATTGTGGAACTGTCATCTAACTTCTCCTGTGGCAGCAGGTTTAAGTGTAGGACTGGAATACAGATGGTCCTGGGTTCTAGTATAGGGTGTACAACATATTTTTACTGTTGTGACAGTCCAGTTTATAGCAATGAACTGAGAACTATACAAGTGTTATTTCAACATTCTTGTGGCAACAGGTGTAAGTGTAGGACTGCCATACACATGATCATTGGTTCTAATACAGGACATTTCAGATATTTTTACTGTTGTTCCATTTTGCCATTATATTCACTCTCACTTACGTTAGATAGTGGAGCTGATATGAATTATATGTATGATGGCTAGGACACCCTTATTATGTTTTAAGATGTATGACTAAGGGTATACTGTCTACTGTATTTCTGTAAGTATAATTCTGCTATCTGGACTTGGATGGCCTTCACAATTAAATAAGACACATACAGAACTGGATCTATATACAAGCACCTTGTCAGGTCAAACACATACATGTGTAACACCTCAAACTGTCAGCTATATTTATGAATGATTAATGACTATGTCTAAGCAGCACGTCTTCTGTTGCAAAGATGGAAAATCACTGCTGTAGAAGAAAATGTTTTGTGCCTTATGCATAGGTTTGAATCCCATACTTAAAAAAAATCAATTTTATCAGAGTATAAAACCAAACAAATTGTCAGGTCATGAAATTTATGCCTCCAGTGCATGTCTGCAGAATAACCTTCAGATTTAAAATATTTATGTCCTCCCTGCTTGGCATTGCTGCTGTCCACTTAACATGGTGCAAATGCGGTTGGAAACATTGCTCTTGTTTGCGCACTACCAGTAAACTCAATGATAGGAATTGGCAGGAAATCATTAGTTGCCATTGCTGTAGTTCTGGTATTAGACATATCTGGTGTTAGATGGGAAGGTGCCCAGTGTAGGGCACAGAGGTGGGGTGTTTAGGAGTCCAGGATATTTATTGGACTGCTGGTAAAGTGCCACATCCAAAGACTTCTGCAGTGGGACTATTCTGGCTCCCAGTACAAGTCTGAGGCTTGAAGTAGTTTGGCTAAGGCTGTATCCAATGTGAATGGCATCACATGCGCTGGAGAACAGTGTAGGCACCAGTTCAATGACCTACAAAGGTCTAAGAGTGATACACTTGACCAGTGGTTGACTGAATTTCACACTGGTGACATTCACCAGTTGTGCAAGTATGCTAAAAAGGAGAATTTTTAATACATAAAAAGCTAAATATAGGAAAGACTGGAATGCATGATACTCATTTGTTCTTTTCTTTTCTTGTCACAGCTAATGCCAAAATACAGTTCAATCGCCAGGCTAATGCTGATCGAAAGGAGACTGAGGGAAGCAAGTGGTATGTATGCAGCACAAGAGAAGTATTATTGTAGCTTTAAAACTTGAAGACAGATTTTGGATTTTCTGCACAGTTGTAGGAAATTGAGTATGCATATCCTAATTGTAAAAGTGTGTTTGCATGCATTAGTCTGTAGCACAAACCAACTTTAGGAGTCAAGTATAAGACTGTAGTCAGAGGTTATGGGTTCAAATATCATGGGTAACAACTGTACAATACTGCATTTCTTTAATAATATTACATAAATTAAATTTTATACAAGTGGCATAAATGCCCTGCTGTTAACTGTAATCTGTATAACTGGACCAAGCATATGTGCAATATATGCACATTTCAAGGATTTCTTTCAGCAATCTCTAGTTATAGTGTGTAGTTGTTAGGACGTATACTTAAATGCAATACTCCAGATAAAATAGTTGTATAATTGTGTTAATGCAGTGTATATCACATATGATGGTACTAATTTTATCTATTTTTTCTCTCACCCCAACCCTTATTTCTTTTTTTTTCTATTATGTGTTGTCAGAATGTCTCCATGTCATCCATATGTAACAAATCACTAAATGCTTCACAGCACAGACTGGTAGGCCAGCCCCAGTGGATCAGCCTTCCCCCACTCTACCGATTCCAGCACTGATGACCAGCACATCTGGGACCCAACCTGGCAACACTGCCTGTGCTACACCTGCACTACCTGTGCCCTCAGATAGTACTGCCCTGGCAGCTGGTGCTGTGGTACACTCCAGGAGTAGTAGCCAAGGTGGAAATTTCATCACTCACCAGGAGATGCCATGGTTGGTACCTAGGGTTGGGCACTGCACTATTGGTATGCACCTACACTGAATGGAGAGGCTGCTCTCTATCATGGTACATAGGAGAAGAAGACGTCAAGCACTCCAGCTGCCAGCAGAGTAAGGGGACAGTGATTACAGTCCAGTGGGTGAGGAATAGATTCTCACTGTCTCCATATTTGATGGGCATGAGCCTGGGTTGTCCCCTCCCTCACTTCAATCATGGTGTCCCTCAACCTTTTGTGTCCCTCACCGTCCCTGTGTCTTGTCTTGTTTGTCTGCATTTGCTTCCTCACCTACTCAACTTCCCTGACCCAGAAATACCAATGTCCCCTATCCAGTATTCCTCTCTTACTGAATTAGAAACAAAATGGGCACCTGTCCCATGAAAACATATCATCCAATACATAGCTCTCCATTTCACACATGTCTTCTTGACACGTGATTCAGTCCAATTGGCTATACAACATAATTACATTGTTGTCACCCCTCTTTGTGGTGGTGACAGTTCAAATTCAGCTAATATTCTGCACATATTTTCAGTTTAAACTGTTGAAGAAATTGATAGCTATGATTCTTTCCTTTATTGCTTTTTTTTTTGTACTTCCCCTGCTTGCTCCCCATTTCACCACTTTCCTATCTACCTGATTTTAACACCTATAATCTGGTCAAAAAATAGAATCACACACAACTCTCATAAGTACCAGAAAAAGGAATAGATCCCTTCACTTTTTGGCCCCTATGTTTGTGCTGCATTTGGCATCTCATACCAATGGCAAGTGACAGAGAGTGGCTGTACAGTGCTGCTCTTACCTTCATGCAATGCTGCTTAACACCACTGCATTAGATCAACACACAGTAATACATGCTGAATTTATATAAAGAATAATGTCATTGCATTATCACTGTTTATTTCAAAGTATTAGATACATTTGGATTCAAACCCAGTATCATCCATCTGGGATCAAAAGGAAATGTACCAGTGCATTTACACTTGCTGCCACAGAGTCAGTTAAGCAGCAGGTATATTTCATGCACTCAGTACTAACTCTCAGAAATTTAGCAATGAGCCCTGTGTTTGTGCACTACTTAACTGCATGCAGAGAAAGTAATGGAAATGCATATGTTGCATGCACAAACACTTCATCACACAAACCCGCTGCTCGCTGCTGTGCTATGCAAAGTCACTATTAACATGTATTAGCGATGTTGAATGTCCATTTACTCTTCATGCCATGAAACTACATGTGGAAACATAACAAACTGAAGGCCTTATCTAACAATATGTCACATATTTACAATGCAGCCATGTGTTACCTCCTCCATGCACTGCAATCCTGGTCTCTCAGTACTTGTTCACAAATATATCAACTACACTACATAAATTAATAACAAATGTTTTGTGATATGCAATACACATCAATCTGGTAACATGCAGAACTAGAACTATCTTCACATTTAAACATGTCTATACATTCATTTCATGCAGGCCTCCCAACATCTTCTCTCCAGCATCCACTGCTGATGTCATCCATTATAACTTGTCTTACAGCCTTGTAAAAGTCAGAGTTGTACCATGGCACTTGCATAAAGTACTGAGCTCTGTAGTCCGTGTACTTAGACAGTTGGGGGTTATGTTCTCACTGCAGTCAACTGTGTGTGTGTGTGTGTGTGTGTGTGCGTGTGCGTGTGTGTGTGTGTGTGTGTGTGTGTGTGTGTGTGTGTGTGTGTCTGTGTGTGTGTGTGTGTGTGTGTGTGTGTGTGTGTGTGTGTGTGTGTGTGTGTGTGTGTGTGTGTGTGTGTCTGTGTGTGTCTGTGTGTGTGTGTGTGTGTGTGTGTGTGTGTGTGTGTGTGTGTTTGTGTGTGTGTGTTTGTGTACATGCATGCCATTAGATAGAACCTTTTACACCAGCATGTGGCACACTGTGATTACCATATTCTCCTTACCAGACACTGCTGAAGTCATCACCTTTATCTGATTTGTGGATGTGCACTATTCCCACCAGGGCAAAGTCAGAGACTTGCCTGAAAATCAGGTAGAAGTCACCTTATCCTGTATGATACAGAACAGTGACATGGCTTTCAGTCTATCCACATACGTCATGGCATGGTTTGCAGGCCCTTTGTTTTCTTGTTGAGAAACCCCTGTGGTTTTTCCAGCTGCTGCAAGTGTCTGGTGAGGTACATGTAAAAGGGAGCATTATACTCTATTAGTGTTCTGAAGAGGATCGAGTACAGTGCTGTTATATAATCTTCAGATCTGAATATGATGGTGTGACTTATGATATGCACAACATAGCCTTTCCATACCACTATAGACACTTGGTGGTTGAAGTTTAGATCGCTGTTTATGTGTGTTGCTACGTCTTGCATCACTGGGTTTCAGCATAGCAGAAGTGTTGTGAATGCTGTAATTAGCAGGGAATTCCACTTTGCAGAAGGACAAAATAAAGACACATTTCTGCATTTATTTGTAGACCATTTGGCTTTGCTACCAATTATTTGTCTATGTTAGCCACTCCTGTAGTATGTTATCATCATTAGTGGACTCAATGATTGCACCCAGTATGCAAGAATCAGCAAACATGGTAAGCCAAAGGCCATATACTTTAGCCTGAACTGTCGAGAGTTAGATTCCAAATAGTAAAGGGCCAAAAACAGATCCCTGGGGTACGTCAATGGTGACAGCTGTACCGGTACAGGTTGATTCACCAACTTTCACAGTATATGTTCTGTGTATATGTTCTATTGGTGAGACAATTAGTTACCCATCTAGTGACATAGGGGTTAATCCCCAGCTGGGAGAGTTTCTCAATCATCCCTGTATGGGGGGGTTGTGTCCAAACCCTAGGCCAGATCATGACAGGCAGTATACCTTCATCCAGGCCTATCACACAGAATTAATGCGCTGTGACATCACAGATCACTTATAGTGTGACTCAGCACATACACCTTCCTGACACAGTTGAATACACACTTTGACGCCCCCTCCACACAGACTACGTTCACATAGAAGGGTGTACATCAACATGCATCCATCTGATTTGGGAGACAGTACCTGATGCACGTATGTACAGATACATCCTGACTCTCCTCATCTGTGACCTTTTCTAAATGTATACTAGTAATATTCCGGCTGTGTGCAACAGACCTATGTGAGTTGTTAATGCTATATCATGGCTGCTACATCTGTTAGATGTCCTCAAAGATGTCATTGAGGGTATGCATGATGACAACACTGTCATCCTTTTGAACTTGACAAGCCCAAAGCATATGACACAAATCCACACTGAGGTATTTACTCCACACTGTCAGATGTGGCCATAAACACCGGTATCACCAAATGGGTAGACCAGTGGATCACATATGTGTCATCTAAATATGTTGACATGTGTAAAGTGACCTATATCTCAGGTTCAGTGATCAGGTCTATACATCAGGGTTGTCTGCTAGGCCCTTTCCTGTCCATTATTTACGTCACAGATGTCACAAATGACATATATATCCTGTGTCCAAACAGCTGTCTGAAGGACTACAGATTGTGGACAATCATTGACTCCAACTGTGATATTAATATAATACAGACAGTATCAACACACACCAAAGATTGCTGCCAGAGCCATGACAACAGCTATGACCCATCAACTGCTATACCAACCAAATAAAATACCTGACCTCTCTGGTCTGCTCACCGTCCATAATACTGCGAGTCAACTAAGATCTTCCAATACCGCCCTACTGACTGTTACCAATTGCTTACATAGCTCAGGCCAATCTCTTTATTCCTATGCAGTTGCTAAGGCCTGGAACTCTCTATCCCCTAACATTAGATGTCTAAATAGTAAACATACTTTCATATCCCTACTAAAAGATCTCCTATTCAAAATGTGGATATGTTCCTGTACAGAACCAGACTAATTTCACCTGTTCCGGACTTTCAACATCCCTAGATTACAGGTATACTGTGTAGTTTCACTTGGTGCATAGTACTGTGAACCAGGTGTTTAGGCCACCTTTATAGTTGATTTCCAGTTTATGACCCTGTTTGTGTATGGAAACTTCTTTTTGAATTTATGTTCAAACAGTTCAATATTTGTTGTATAATATCTTGTTTGTTTCTCAATATTCTAACCACTGTATGCTGCATCAATTGTAAAACTCTGATTTTTACTATTTTTATATGTCCTATGCTCTTTGGACAAAATAGCTATGTTTATATAATTTTTTATTATTATTTTTATTATTTTTTGTAATTTTTTACTATGTATTTGGAGTTTTTCTCCCCGGGCCTCCGCTGAAAATGGTCACCTTGTGTCCAGTCGGACTAACCTGGTAAACAAATGGAAAATAAATAAATAAACACCTGCAATGAAACAAAAACATGGGGGGATTTGTTATGTCATGAAAACAAATGTACAACCCAAAGATAATGTAGACCAATAAGTATGCGACCTGTGACCTGGGGTAGATGGTATGTGGAACATCTACTAGCATGTGGCCACAGTGCTGACTACTCCCTTGCATGTAACACAACTATTGAGTATGTGAAGGACATCCACATCAAAGGCCATAATGCTTCTGTAGTTCACAGCCTTCATCACACCAGTGACTGAGTACAATGCTTCCTTCTTCATGTATCTCCCTACACACCTTCCAGTGATGTGTAACTGAAGTGCACCATCTTTACCACAGTGAGCTGTCACACATCTTATTGGCCATACCTAGGTATTCTTTTGTTGTATAAATATTACTGTCTGATGGTGTGAAACCCCTATCAGGTTGTTACATCAGATGCATGTGCTATACCTGTTCCAGTGATGCAAACAGTAAATACATAGATGTTTGACAACATTGATGCATGGGTAACATTCTTGACAGTATGGATTGTGCCATATATATATATATATATATATATATATATATATATATATATATATATATATATATATATATATATATACCATGCACATCAGTCAACTAGCCTGTATTGATCATAGTATCACATACATGTATAACAGTGTTCCTCCTAACATCTCCAGCAGATGTTACAGTGTCGGGACAGTGTATGTGATTACCGTCATAGATTGCTGACATGTCATAATAGTTGTACAAGTGTGTTTGTGCAGAACCATCTCTGATCACTCTGAATCACATGTTATTTCAGAGACATGGGATTACTGATGGTATTATTCTGATATTGTCCATGATTGTGAGTGCTTTTTTCTGTTGTCTATGAGCCTTTACCTGTGTCCCACTTGTTGGAAAGCTCTGCTGAGATTGCACACGTATTCAGGCAAATCAGTTTGTACACCTTCAAAATATGCACCGTACCCCAATTGTATACAGCATCCCTAATAGATGTCCTCTGCATTGTTCGTGTAAGGATGCTTATCTCACAAAGACAACTTCCCCCTTGTTATGTCACCTTGTGTGACAGTCACATAATACACATTTTCACTGTGCAGTCCTTACTGTACCATGTTGATATGTGATTGGTGTTCCTACTACAACTGTCTTCCATTGACATGTCCTCATTTGCTGTACACTAGGTTGTTTCACCTGTCCTCTTTCCCTTTGTTCATTCCTGCAATTTATTTGTGTGTCCCTATTTAATACACATACTTCCCCTTAGTGTTTATTTTACATGGCAGTCCATGTACCCTTACAGATCATTTGCACAACAACGTCTGTATAGAATGCCTGGAATGGAATATCACAATACTCTGCACTGCACACACTGTCCTGTACTGTGTTTGAAACATATACATAACTATATGTTAAGCCCTGGTAAGCATTGTGGCATTCTGTGCAATCCTGCTAACCTACTGTGCTGTGAGGTAACTAGTTTTGCTGTCTTTATTGCTTTACATGGTTTCCTTGCTGGCAATACTGTTGCCAGCCATGAAACCGTGCTTGTTTACGTTTAAATGTGGTGAGTGATTCGGTGTAGACGTCACGTGAAGCCTACACAGAGCTGACTGAATCACAGGGACTTTCTTATCTTGTTTGTAAGAATTCTTGAGGGATCTCTTAACTACCTTGATTATCTTTTTACTTCAAAGACATGGTTCTTCAAGATATCAAATGGAAACTTATTATGCTGGAAAACTTCTCACTGTAACATGGTGTATTCCTTGAAAAGTGCTTTGTAGATATTTTTACTGATTTAACAGTAAATGTTTTATTTAGGTATATTTACATTGTATAGGTTTTGTAAATATCTCTGGCAGTGTTCACTTAGTAGCATTGTGGAGCAGCATTTCACAAGCCAAGTCAGTATACAGGTCAGGAATGGCTCTTCTGTCGAATGAGGTGGTCATTGAGTGAGAAAGTATGATTTATTTCCATGCAAACTTATAAATATGTACAATATAAATATTTCTAATAATAATTTGGCCCAGAAGATGATTATATGGTACTCTTTGTTATGAAGTGAAAGCTTACATAATGCTGAAGAACTCACTGATACACGGGGTCTGCCTACCACTACTTTGAGATGTTTGCAGTTGTTTAGCAATAAACATATTTCTGCATGTTTGATTATTTTTACATGCTTTATATAAATAACCTTTTCACAGGCCAAGTCTGACCTAGGTCAGGAATGGCTCCTGAGCAAAGCAGAGTGGCTGGTAAGTGAGATTATCTGATTTGTTTTCATGCCAAATTATGAACACATATAGCCCTACTTGATAAAAGGGTCCACTTTTTCTTTTTCTTTTTTTTTTTTTTTTTAGGCTGCCATTAAGGACAGACTCCTTTACAGCTCCTTTTACTTTAATCATATATTATCTGTCTGAATTGTTTGACTGTGGACTGAGTTGGTCTTTGTTGAAGTCCATTTGCTATTTCTCATTTTCATTCTGGTCTGCATTTCACTTCCCTCACATTTTTTAAAGCCTGTAGAACATTCTTATGCATTACCTTTTACCTCACCCCTATTCAAGATCAACCCAGTTGTGAGCAGTAAGGCTATGGCAAAAAGGGCCCTTTAACAAGATTGCAGAAGACAGCGATTCAGAAACACATTAGTCACGAGGAAAGGCTTCATTACTGTTGAATTTGCATGTCTCTAAATTGTTCTGTGATTACTGTAAGTGCTAATAGGTTCATAGGTTCATAGGTGGGTACTAGGCTATCTGCCCAAAGGAATTTATAAGCCTGGCCAGAATGTGTTGGCTTTTGCCGTCCCCTTAGATTAGTTCCCTGTGCCTCTGTCCAGCAGAGCCACTGAAGTGATCCCCGAGGTAAACTTTCTGTTTCCCATCCACTCGTCAAGGTTTCTTTTGAAGAATGTTAGCGAGGAGCTCTGCCTAATGTAGATTGGGATCTTCTTCCAAAGCATGGGAAGTCTCTGGGACAGGAATCTATCCCTCCAGCACGTCCTATTTATTGTTGTGGTGTGGTTTAGATCCCTAGAGCCTGTGGCTCGAGGGGATAAGGTTTTCTTTAGGTGGAGCATGTCCATCAATTCTGGGTTGGACATGGCCTTGTATGTCAGGCAGAGATCACCTCTGAGTAGGCGGTATGCAACCAAGTACAACTGGAGTTTCTTCATTCGAGCTGCATAGGGCATCTGTTTGTATTTAATAATAAGTATTTACTGCAGTAATAACCACCATCAGCCCATGCATCATGTTGGCTCATGCATCGCCCTCATTCACCCTGCACACACATTTACACACACACAAGGACACATCCCCATACCTTTCAACTGCTTCTGATTGAACAGAACATCTATTATTGTGTATCTTACATCTTACATAATGCTGAAAAACTCACAGATACACGGACTGACTCGAACAAATGCAATCAATCAGTAATGCCAGACATTAGTGTTTCATATGCTTATTCTTCATTTGCAGCTTCTTGCTGCAAAACCTTCTATTCATTTCCTCTCTCCAATCTCTTTCATTTCCCTACTATAAAAACCGCGTTTGCACAGTTGTGCGCACCGGGCGGTGCCGGTTAGCTACGGTTAAATTGTTCCCAGCTCCACTAAGTCTCCTCTTCAGTTTTTCCCTTGAAACTAGTCTAACTCTCAACCTAAGCACTCAAAAGGCATCTTACAGCCCAGCACTTGTTCAGACCTAATAGCAAGCACTAATATACCCTGACACTGATTGCCCAGCAGGACAAGGCTCTTTATTCACTCCTCACCAACCAAGCAACTAAGCAGCTCACCCTACTATTCAGGCCTGACCAAAGGGCAACTTCAGGTGCACTCTCCAGTCCAGCTGGTGAATATGGGTACCCTGAGGCAATGTTACAAATGCCTCATGTACACAGACAACCCTCTCCTTCTACCACAAAACACTAACATATGCAACAGATGCAGTTATACAGCCAAACTGGAAGCTAAGCTGTCTCCACTAAAGACTGGAACAGACAGTCAAGAGGAGAAGGTTAACACTTGTACCACAACTCCAGCTGCACACAAACCTACTAAAACAGCACTGGCAAAAAATACACATAAATACACAAAATCATACTCGGAGGCTCTAAATAAAAACCTGCAAAAGCATCAGGGACCTCCAAAGCAGACACCCAAACAACCTGCACTTCCTGTCACAAACCAGACAACACATAAAACACAAAAGTACTGTGCCACACAATCACAGCCCTTAAGGCGAAATAACATACCTAACACACTAGTAATAGGTGACTATATAGTCAGGCACACTGACGTCCCACTCACTAGGCTGGACAAGCAGAAGGTTACTGTTAGCTGCCTGTCGGGAGCCAGAATCCGCCACATAACACAAGCACTCAGGTCACTGTAGAACAAGTACAAATATGACTCTGTCATTGTTCATGTTGGTGTGAATGACCTGAGATGTACCTCCCTGGACTACATGAAAAGAAACATGGAAGAGCTCTCTGATCATGGAGCCAAGGCTTGTATGACCCTGACCCTGAGTAGCATCCTGCCCTCACCAAGAATGATACCTCAGTATAAAGAAAAAATGATCAATTTCAACAATTGGCTAAGCTTCTGGTGTCATTCAAAGGGAATCCAGTGTCTGTCAGCCTGGGACGACATGCCCGACAAGCCGCGTTGCTTCGCAAGAGACAGCTTGCACCTGTCACCCCTACGCTTTCGAATACTGGCCAAGGCTCTTGCTGCCCCCATAGTGCCTTTTTTAGGCAAGGCTCAAAAGTCAAACCCACCTCCATAAACAGCGCAATTAACAAAAAACTGAGGGTTATGCTACTCAGTGCCAGGAGTTTAAATCTCAAAATGCATGCGCTCGAAGCACTCCTCAGTATGGAGAACGTCGACATATGTGCAGTAACTGAAACCTGGTTCAAGGCTCCAGAGAGCATGCCAGCACTACCGGGCTACAACTCATACCACACGTTTTGGCCACAGAACACGGACCGAAACACAAAAGGAGGGGGTGTATCCATATTCATCAAGGATACCTACACCTCCAGGTTAGTAGCGCAGCATGATACCTCTGAGATCATCCATGTGAGACTAACATCGGGTAAATCTGCAATGCAAATTGTGGCCTGCTACAGATCACCCTCCATGACCAGGACCACCACTCCTCCTTTCTGGAGACACTGGAAAACATGAAAGTCCTATCGAACACCCTGATATTGGGTGATTTCAATTACCCTACCATTCACTGGGTAAACTACTCGAGTACAAATTCCCAGGCCCAGCGCTTCCTGGAATTCATCAACTCAAATGCCCTGGATCAGCTGGTAAACTCCCCTACCAGAGGTGAAAACATATTGGACCTGGTCATCACCAACATGGGTGACAGGTGCTCCACACCAGAGGTCAACCCGTCACTGGTTAGATCAGACCATAAACTAATCACTCTGGATGTCCACACCCCACCACCACCCCCAACTAAGGAAATCACAGTAAAAACATTTTCTAAAGCAAACTTCACCTTACTTAAGACAGAGGTGGTAAGTTTCACAGCACCCATGCTAAAGGATAATGCTGCCCAAGATGCAGAAACATTTACAAATGCACTCTATGAGCACCTACAAGGATGCATGGATTGTGCCATCCCTAGCAAAACCAAGACTCACTCCTCTAAGAGAAGGAAACCAGTTTGGTGGACCCCTGCAATAAACAGGCAATACAACAGAAGGAGGAAACTAGTTCAGAAAAAAAGCAAATCCCAAGAAGGAAAGACATCCCTGATCAGTATCAGTAAGAAACTAAGGTCCCTCATGAAATCATCCAAGGCTAATTTCGAAAGAAAAATAGCCAAGGATTCAAAAGATAACCACAAAGCCTTCTTTAGCTATGTTAAGAATCTAAGTGGCAACTCACAGATATGCACTGAACTAGTGCAAAATAGCACAAAATATACTGAACCTACTGATACTGCCAACATCCTGGCAGATAGATTCAGTGCAAACTTCACCCCCCTCTCACCTCCAAAAGGGCCCACAACAATACCGGAAAAGTGTAGTGTCCCAAAAATCACAGACGCACAGGTAAAAACAGCCCTTTCAAAAGCCAAAAACACAGCGTCAATGGGAGCAGATGGTGTCCCAGGCTCCGTCTTGCACGAACTACAGAACAAACTAACCCCTCACCCAAACATGCTGTTCAGCCTCAGCCTCTCCACAAGCTACATGCCCATAGAATGGTGCACAGCAACGGTTATTCCTCTCCACAAAGGAAGGGCCACAGCTGACCCTGGTAACTATCGCCTCATTAGCCTGACTAGCCTAGTCTGCAAGGCTATATAGTGCATCATCATCATGGAACTCATTAACAAAGACATTAGGAACCTCCAAACACTTGACCTGACCCAGTTCGGCTTTGTTAAGGGCAGATCATGCCTACTAAACCTGGTTGACTTCTTTGAGACAGTCGCCAAGGCCATAGACGAGGGAAAGCTGGTTCACACAGCCTACCTTGACCTCGCCAAGGCTTTCGGCACCATTCCCCACTCGGATATTACAGAAAAACTCACCAGCCTGAACATAAACCCTGTGTCACGAGATGGGTTGTCAACTGGCTTACAGACAGAACTCATGCTGTAAGAATAGCGGGCTCCAGGTCCGACTCTAAACCAGTCACAAGTGGTGTCCTACAAGGCTCGGTCCTGGGACCCCTACTGTTCGGCATATACTTCTCAGAAGTACAGGAAAACACAGGAGGACTATGGCTAACCAAGTTTGCCAATGACTGCAAACTGGGAGCCATAATTGACTCTCCGGCTGACACGGACATCCTCCAAAAGGGCCTTACTGAGACAGACACCTGGTGTCATAGTCATGGCCTCAAGCTAAATGCCAAAAAATGCATAGTCATCCCGTTTGGGGAAAAACAAAACACCCACAAATTACCACATAGGTGGCAGCCCCCTTAATACAGAAGAGGGAATAAGAGATCTGGGGACCCAGGTAGATAGTAATCTCTCCTTTGACAATCATATTGCCAAAGTAGTTAGGAAATCCTTCTATGTGGCCCATCTAATTGCTAAAGGGTTCGCATCTAGAAATAAAGAGGTTATAGTGCCCCTCTACTCATCACTCATTAGACCCATCGTAGAGTACAATGCTCCATTTGGGATGTACCTCACAAGACACTTCCAACACCTGGAAAGACCACAAAAGTACCTCACCAAGAGGATTACTGGCCTCAAACATATGTCCTATGCAGCCCGACTGAAAAAACTCCGGCTGTACTCAGTGGTATATCGCTTACTCAGAAGTGATCTCTGCCTGACTTACAAAGCGATGTCCAACTCAGAATTAATGGACATGCTCCACCTAAAGAAATCCAAGTCACTGCGAGCCACACGCTCTAGTGACCTAAACCTCGCCACAACAATATATAGAACATGCTGGAAGGATAGATTCCTGTCACAGAGACTCCCAATGCTTTGGAACAAAATTCCAAATTACATCAGGCAGAGCCCCTCACTAACACTCTTCAAGAGAAACCTCGACGAGTGGATGGGTAACAGAAAATACACCCCTGGGATCACTTCATTGGCTCTGCTTGACAGAAGATCAGTTAATTAATCAATGGAGCGGCAAAAGCCGACACACTCTGGCTAGGCTTATAAATGCCATCGGGCAGATAGCCTAGTACCTGCTTATGAACCTATATACTTATTCTGTTAACATTTTCTGTGAGGTCAGATAATATTTAAAAGTGTCCCTGGTGTCTAGTGCTCCCTCCCCCATATTACAGCCAGTGCTTGTTTGCTTAATGGGGAGCAGAGAGCTATGGAAGTCCCCCACCCTCACACACACACACACACACGCACGCACACGCACACACACACACACACACACACACACACACACACACACACACACACACACACACACACACACATACACTCCTACCCCATCTATCCTCTAACTAATCCCCCTACTGCAACCACCTAGATGTACACACACATACACACACATATGCCTGTGACCACTTACAGATGCAATCCCACGTGTGCATACATTCACAGAGACCCCCACCATCACTACCTGTCTTTTAAACCTCCGGTACTTACCTCTTAATGGAATCTCTTTAATTGAAAGTAATTGGTAAATGCAAACTTTTGGTTGTGTTAATTAATGTGGCAAGTGGTAATGTTTTACATAGCCAAGTAGTTCTGTAATTCTTCATCTATGTAAATCACTTACCACACATTTCTAAGGGAGAACATATGATTTATTTTCATATGCCTATTTCCTGGAATGCTTTATTTACATTTGTGGTAAGCCAGATAGACAACCCATCATAGTACTGTACTTCCTCAAGTTAAAGTAGTATGATAGGGCTATCTCTGAATCAGAAATAGCTGCTACCATTGGTAAATAGGGCTTACCACTGGCAGTAATAGTTCTGAATCCCAAGGTTTGTCCCACCTTTGAACATTTATTTTTGTTTCTGGAAAACTTCTGTGTGGTAACTGGTGTCTAACTACTACCATTTAACACATACATGTACTGATTTAGTAGTATACTATGCAGTTATGCAATAATATGTTTATGTAACTATCTCAGATGTCCTCTTGGAAGCATTGTAGAACAGCATTTCACAGACACATACAGTATACTGTTCAGGAATGGCTCTTAATATGTGGTAGTCAGTATATAAGAAAATGTGTTTTATATTTTTCAAAATTATGAATCTATGCCATGTGTTAATCATTTTGTTAATAAAATGAGTTAGAAGGTGTTTAGATGCACGGTATCAAAAAAAAGCTTATGTAGTGCTGGAAAAAATTTCCAATGATATCCAGTGTCCATCTAGCACTGCTTTCCAGAGACTTACTTTTGTTTGTCAAAAGACTAATGCAGATATGCCTAAATATCAGATCTCTGAAAATGCTTCAAAAAAGGAATGATGCCAGTAAAACTGTTTTGCAGCAAATTAAAGATCAGATGTACATGAACAAAAAGTCCCACTGAAAATACAAATCTTTCTTTTGTGGTTAAATTGACATTGATATTATTTGGTAAATTTACAGTAACAAATTTATTTTTATGTAGTCTATTGTTCATTATAATTTATTTATTTATTTATTTTATTTTTTTATTTACATTTGTTGATCGGGAGTGTCCGACTGGACGTAGTTCCATTTTCAGCGGAGGCCCAGGGAGAAAAGCTCCAGAGTTAAAATATACAGACAGTAGTTATATTGGATTTACATAGCAATTAACAATTTGATCAACATAGCAATTAACAATTACAAACATAGTTACAGATGATGAACATAGTACATCAGTAGACAACTAGAATCTTTATCATCTGCGAAGTACATAACAGACATTAACAATTGTTACAATAAGAAGTTCCTGCTGCATAATAAGTAATTAGGCGTATGAGCATCCGAGCTTGCTATAATCAAGGTAGTTAGTGAGGTGGAAAGAAAGGCAGGGGTGGATGGGGTGGGTGATATTAGAGGGGGAGTTGCAAGGGCATAGCCACCATGTTTTTAGGTGCGCTTTTAGTAAAGTTTTGAAGTGGGTGCATGACGGTACGGAGGTAATTGTGAGTGGGATGGAGTTCCATAATTTGGCTATGACGCAAGAGACTAGTGCTTCTCCAGCAGTTATTGGCTTTAGTGACCTGTAATTGATTTTTGTTGCTGGATCTTAGTGGTCTGGTGGTGTGATAGGGTTGGAGTAGATTCTGGAGGGATGGGACTTTTAGTGGATGGTTTACTAGTTTGTGGGCAAGTGTGAGTTGATACCATTGAAGGAGATGAGGGAGTTCAAGCCAGCCCAGTTCAGCAAGTGAGAGAAAGTGATGACTACGGTAGGATGCCCTGTGGCGAATTTGGTGATTTTGTTGTAGCAGGTCTCGAGCTTGTTTAGATCGCATTGCCTTAGGTTGGTATATATTGGAGAGGCATAAAGTAGGGTGGAGATAAGGTGGGAATTTGCTACTGAAATCTTTGCTGCTTTGGCGTGAAGTTGCTTATTTCTGTATAATGCTCCTATTTTTTTGTGGACTTTTTTTATGGTCATGGATATGTGAATGTCAAATTTTAGTTTATTGTCTATTTCCACTCCTAGCAATTTGGTGTGTTCTGTTGGGTGTATAGTGGTGTTGTCTTTTGCTGTGATGTTAAAGTGAGAGTTGTTTTGAGTATGTTTGGTGGGTTGGAAGACGAGTAGTTTAATTTTGTTTGGGTTGAGTATTAATTGGGCATCAGATAATGAAGTTTCAACAGAGGAAAAGGCTTCCTGTGTGACTTTTTGCAGTTTTGATAGGGACTGGGCTGAGCAGATGATGGTTGAGTCATCTGTGTATTGTATGAGTGTGCCAGGTTTGGTGCCAGAGGCTAGATTATTGGTGAAAATAGAGAAAAGTAAGGGTCCAAGGATGGATCCTTGGCAAACCCCTATAGAGACAAGTAGTTGGGGAGATATGTCATTCTGCCATACAAAGGATTGTTGGCGGTCAGACAGATAACTCTGAAACCAGTTGGTGACTGATTGAGAGAAGGATAGGTTATTGAAGACAGAGATGAGTTGTTTGTGTGGGACCATGTCAAATGCTGTAGATAGGTCTAGGAAAGTAGCAGAGGAGAGATAGAAAATCAGCTTTATGTCTGGCTTGCAAAATATACCTGTGAAGAGGAATGTACATGAAACATATTTAATATACTTTCTTTGCAAAGTTTACTGTTTTCAAGATATGTGCATTCTTTTGCAGGCAAGTTTCAAAACTACATTTTTGTAAATTAGCTCAAGAAAAAGCTGTGTAGGCAAAAATCACTGAATATATCAGAAGGTGTGATATTCCACTCCTTCCACATAAGAAGAGGTTAATAATAGCTAAAAGCTAAAAAAATGAAGGTATTTTATTTGCTCTTGGATTAGAGATGACAGATCCATCACATTATTCTGCCAACCAACACTGTCATGCACTACAATACCTCTCATTCTCATCTTTTGCAAATAATTATTTGGCAGTACATTGAGACTTCTAAGGCAGGGACATAAAAAGATTTCACTCCTCAAATGATGGACTTAACAATTGTCTCCATCTCACTACTGAATGGATATCCACTCTGATGACTCATCAAAAAGCCTGGCTTTGGGTAACTATTCACTTTTCTCTGAGGTATAGCAATCTTAGAATTGGTATATATAAGTTTGGAGGGGGGCTTGCCCTCCACATTGGGGTTCAGGGGGCTTGCCTCCTGCAAAAAATAAAGATGTTTAAAGGAGAAGATTGATATTTGAGATTCACTCTTCTAGGCTTGCAATTTTTTTTCGGTCAGCATTACAAGTGCAAATATTTCAATACGAAGCCTTGACTTTGCCTTCATGATGAAGGCAAAATCACACTTTTGTAGAAAGTGAGTCATGTATTCCCTATTTGAGTAATCACACCATGACAGTAGATTTTGGGGTATAAAATCATTGCTTCAGGAAATAAAAAGAATGAAAGAAAGAATGGGATTATTGGGATTTAGCTTTTGGTTGATGCCAGATCTGATCTTTTTCAATAGTGGGTATCCCATGCAGGCACTCTTCAGCTTTAGTCATTAATAAAATCCTGGGTATTTAAAAAAAGAGAGAAAGAGAATGTACCAAACACCATTTCTGTGTTCTTTTGGAACCTAGGTGACAAGTAGGAGTGATGTGCCAACAGATGTTCTTGAGGTAGTCCGTAAGGGCTTATCAAACATCTAACAGAACCTGAAATTATACACATAATTGGCTATATAAAAGACCACCAGACCAATACATAATGGAGGGAAAGGGTGTGGGAACCTATTCTGATGCAGTGATTGTATACATGTGCATTAGTTTGACTGTTACAGTAAGTATATATACACCTTTGCTCTATTTGTTGTATAGCTTGGGTTTGACAATGCATGAGTCATTTTATTCTATGTTGTCTGTCTCATAGCCCATAGTTGTCCAGCTGCCAGTGCTGTGATGTAATTGTGTCCACCTCTCTGGGGTCCCATTGCTGTATGTTCTACCTCAGACTGGATGCCTTGCTGCTCAACTGCTGCTTCAGCAGGCAAAGTGGGCCATGCTGAGATGTTTCAATATTGCTGAAACTGTTTCTTCTCAACCATGTTATGCAAGATTGACACACAGCAAATATTCATCTGTAGGTCTCAGATGAATACTTCAGCACCCCACTGGATGCATCTAGGCACTGGAAGCTTCCCTTAAGTTTAACAAAATACATTCCACTGTATTCCATGTCTCTGCATGTGCATTATTGTATGCCATCTCTGTTGTTGTCTGGGGTTGCTGAGGGTAGTAGTCAATGGTTCCAACATATATGTAGCATTCTATGCAGCACACAACGGTGACACCGTTATATGTGGCTTGCTACCTGATGCGTGCTAATTGTTTATACTGGACCAGGGCTTTGTACCCTCTCACATGTGCACCTGCCAAGCAGATGACCCTGTGTAAAGTCAGTCTAAGTGAAATGGTGGTACAGGTCAGATGTGTGCCAGATATACATATCACAGGAAATGCATGAGTGAAGTAGAAGCATTAAAGTTTATAGTCTGGGCTATGCTGAAAGTTGAGGGAGTAGATGCCCTTCCTGTTAATATTTCTAACACCGTGTGGTGCAAGTAGGGCCTTAATGGTAGTGTGCTTACATACAGTGGTTCCCAGGGCATGAGAAATGGGGAGTGTTGTACTTCACATAGGTTCATAGATTCATAGATGTGCACTAGGTTAATAACCACTGAGGCATTTTTAGGCCTAGCCATGCATCCAAATCTCTGACAAGTTCTGGTACCCTTGATAAATGTATGCAGGGGCTTGGGAAATTAATAATTTACAAACAGAGGCCTGGGAGATGAACAATTTACAGACTGCCTGTGTCCATTAGAGGCTTAGGTGCCAAACCAGGGATGAATTTCTTGTTCCCCATCCAATTGTTCAAATTACACTGGAATTGGGTTAGGGAAGAACTCTGCTTAACATGGATAGGGGCCTGTTCCAGTGAAGCCGTAGTCTCTGGATACATACCTTTCTCTCCAGCAGGTCTTATTTATATCACAGGCAAGGTTTAAGTCTATAGAATGCATAATTCTGTTGCTGTTTGTTTTGCGGGTATGCAGGAGGTCCATCAGAGTGTGGTCTGATGATGCCTTGTATGCAAGGCAAAGATCTTCACTCAGCAGTGTGTAGAAGACAGAATACAGGGATGAGGTTGTCTGCATAGGACATGTTAGTTGCACCCTGTATTCTTTTAGTGAGGAACCTCTGTGGATGATCCAGTTGTTGGATGTGCCTGGTTAGGTACATACCAAAGGGGCATTGTGTTTAATGATAAGTCGGATGAATGCTGAATAAAATAGAACAATAATTTCCCTGGACCTAAATGCTATATCTTTGTTTGTAAGTTGAACAATATAGAATGATTTCCTCACTAGTATAGACACATGATGGTCAAAGGCTAGATTACTATATATATGTGTCCACAAGTCCCTGACTACTGGGTTGACCCTTAGAGGTGTGTTGTCAGTATGATAGCTACCAGGAGAGGTTGACTTCCCAAAAGATACTATTATGCATTTCTTGGCATTTAGTTTTAGTCCATGGCTCTGTCACCAGTTATTCATTCGTCTGTGTTAGCCCTTTTTGGAGAATATTAGTGTCAATGGGGGATTCTTTAACTGCTTTTAATTTGCAATCATCTGCAAATTTTGTCAACCAAAGGCCTTTGACATTGCCCTTGACTTCAGAAAAGTAGTTGCCAATAAGGAGTGGTCTTAAGACCTATCCCCAAGAGACTGTGCTGGTGACTGTCCATTTAGTAGAGATGGACTCCTCAATTCTAACTTCTTGGGTCCTGTCTTTGAGCCAACTGGCTATCCAATGGGTAACTTAAAGGTTTATCTCTAACCTCTTGAGTTTGTCAGCAGTGCCTGAGTAGGGTGTTATTTCAAATGCATTGGCTATGTCAAGGTAGACCTTGTGAACTGTTTTGCCCTCATCCATTGCTTTGATGACCTTCTCAAATACATCCACAAGGTTAAGTAGGCATGACCTGCCCTTGACAAAACCAAACTGGGTTGGGTCCAGTGTCTGGAAGTTTCCTATGACATTATTGTTAATTTCCATGGTCCAGCTTTGTGTAGAGGGATTACAAAATGTTAAACAATCAGTCTGCAGACTACAGCATGCCTATTCAATAACCAGACATTGACCAAAAGTGAGACTCAAACTGTGTTCCTTGTGTGTATGAGGTAAATACCTTAACCATTTTGACAGTCTCAACCCCTGTAATTACTAGGCCAATGACCTTAGGGGGCCTTTTTGTAAGACTAGCAATGCTTCCCAAAGATTAGAATTAAACCCTATACCTTGTGTCTGCAAGGTAAATACTATAACCATTATGCCAACCTCCCAACCAACATGCATAGTGATGTTTCTGTCTTCTGCAGTACTTGGGAACTATTTATGCTCCTCCAAGTGTCACAGCATAATGTTGAGGAGCTGTGTAGGGCATGTGAGACAGATGGTTGTGAAATTCTTAGTTTGCCCCCTTAAGATCTCTGAAAGGTCTGCATAGCAAGGATGGTTAAAGCTACACGTATCTTATTGTCCAGTGGGATAGCCAGTCCACCAATTCCTTTTGTTTACACTTATGGGTGACAATTCAGCAACCACACAGACATAGTCCACAATCTGATTAACACCCAAGTGGTGGCAAGTTAGGCACTGACAGTACCGTATTTGTTGGTGCAGAGGGCTGCAGTGTGCAGTATCATTGTCACTGGCTCTGTGAATGGTCACAAATGTATGCTGCTCTGCTATAGCCACAATTGTCACAGACATTCATGCATCCTGGTCAGTGGCAATTCCTGTTGTTCAGAACAGGTGATCGCACAGTGTAGTGTACCTAAATTATATGTTTCTGATTCACTCTACTATATTTGATAGTCTAATTTACATATTTGCATGTGGAACCTCATTTCCTTATTATTATGCGATTATTAACATACACCATTTACCAAGTTATTTTTACTGTTATGTAGCCTCACCTATTCTGTCTGTGTATCACTGTCTCCCTGAACATCATTGCTTACCATGCTATTTTGTGCAACACAGTGCACTTTTAACAAATATATACCCACATAAAAATATGTATTATTGAAGAAAGAAAATCTTTACTGGTAGGTAAACCTAGAATATATTTTAATCTGTTATTATAAAGTAATAACCATGTTTTAAATTTAGTTTCTTCTTTGAATGTTAACTATCTAAACTGTTCTGTAGATCTTTTCCTTATTTTTAATAATTAAGTGTATCTGCTGTAAAAGGTGCTCACATTTAGCTTTGTTCATTTAGATATGATGGTAGATAAACAGAATCTTTTTGGGCAATAAAACTATATCACTTGAGTGGCTAGCAGGATAGGGCCAGGAGCTGAATGCCCTGTCCCCGCTTTTATTTAAGTGTCTTTAGATAAGATGGGTCATGGGCAGAGTAGGCAGGCTATTTGGTCATTATCTGCTATAGATCTGTTTCTGTTTCACCTTACCTGCTTTTCTGAAGAATATCTTATTTCATTTACCTTTGTGATCCTTAGTTCAAGTCTACAACATATTTCTGTTTTTTGTTATAAAATATCTGAAACTGTCATCATTATTTGCAGGAGCCCTTAGAAGAAAAGTTCCCAGCCATTCATTCTGCAGCTCTGAGCTTTATGAAGGTATGGTGAGCTATTGCTGTTGGTATTTTCTTGATACATTTTGAATAACTGCACAAAAGGTAATCATTGAACTGATGTCTACATATATAGTGTGATGTTACATCTGCAGTCAGATCCTGTCTGCCTTCTGATGGTCTTCTGGAATTTTATTTTCATAAAATGATATTGAATTTAGAAATGAATGAACTTATCAAAATACATATACAAGTCAACATTTTTAATAACAAAAGTTTAAACAATGAACATCCTGTTTTTCTTATATCAGAAAGTAAACAAAAAAGAGTATATACAAAAGTAGGAAACAAAATAGAATATACAGCTAAAACAAAATGTTATGAGAAACTAAAACAAAATGTTATAAGATACTTAAATGTATCACTGAATATTTTGTATGTTATTTCATACTTTTCTAAAAGAACTCCTATTTTGGCCCGTACTTGAGATTTTATGTTTCACCCTTTATTTCTTGTGGCTAATGTTTGTATGCCTTTATTGTGAACATATGAATAATTTTAAGGAATTCAGCAAAAGAATGAATAGATGCATTGTTGCTGTTTCTCCATATAATTTTTGTAGCTATAGCTATAATAATCCATAACTATTTCAGGTCTGAATTAACACTAGAAGGAAATGAAGCATAAATGCAACTAGAAATAGAGAAAGATCAAAATCATCACACCAAAGAGCCTGACAAAAACATTTATCCTTCTAGAATTGTTAAAGAATTTCACAGTCGTAGAATATATGCTGCCGGGTGTTTTGTAAGAAATTCTTGTGTCACCACCAGAGAATGTTACTAGCTTTACAGATCTTACTAATCTTACCATGTGTGCAAAAGACTGTGTATACAGTTTTCCCAGTGAATAATTTTGAAAACAAAGATGAAATTTTAACTGGCGATCTCAAAATGATAGACATTTGTTTATTACACAGATTAGGATTTTTCAGATAAAAGTCCCAATACATCTCTCTGTTTAATTTCTCCAAGATTTTTGGGTTTATAATACCATGAAGGGATCAAGTCAGGGTATGATTAAAGTTCATGAAATTAGTATTGTTTCTTTGATGTTGACCAAAAGTGCTGATCGCAGCACCTACAATGTGCCCAGAATTGACTACTTCTTCAATTTGTATGGAGTTACATGTATTGGTACCATATCTAAATATGACTGTAGATACTTTTTTTATGAGACACATTACACCAAGTACTATTGGAACTGATTGGGTATCTTTCTTTCCACATTACTCTCAGTTCTGTCTGCAAATCCTGTTATTTTATGACTTTGTGTCTCTCTGTACATGAGACACTGTAGTCATTAGGTATAGAAATTTCAGTGATCAATGCTTCTTTTTTTTGTATGGACTACTACATCTGGTTTTCTTGCATCTGTTGTTTGAATTGTTGGTAATAGGTGATCCCATGTGATGTACACCACCATTCTCTGTAATGCTTTGTGGTTCATGTTTCCAATGCTTCTCAGCTACTTCCATATTGTAATGATTGTACAATCCCTAATACAACAATCTTATTACATTATTGTGTACAGGTCCTCTGCCATAAGTGTATCATATCCAGTAACAATGTGTGCAACTGTTTCCAATTTTTTTTTTTTTTTTTTTTTTTTTTTTTTTACAGAACCTACATTTGGCTGTTTCTCCCACATATTCAATAGACTTTGTAAACCAGTGTGTACATAGTTCACTACCCTGAGCTGCCATTATTAACCTTTCATCCTTTGGTTTCAACTCAGCTCTCCTTAACCAGCCCTTTGTCAAATCCTGATCAACATAAGGTTGTTACAGGAGATCTCTATAGTTGCCACTCTATGGCTTTTCCACATTCTTGTTCTTCTCATATGATTCTTCTCCTTATATTATTTCTTTTGTGTTTTGGCACATTCAGTTGCTGTCTAATTTTGTCTACTGGTTTGATTTCCATTTCTGCTTGCCACCTGAATGCATCTGCTAAAGTAAGCAGAGAAGCTATCTTAGATATCCTCTCATGTTTTAAAACTTTCACTATGTTTGGATCTGATGAGGTCAGTAGATATGTATGCACTTCCACAACTGCATATCTCTATATGTAATCAGTTTTGAGGAGGACCACAGCTCCTTCAGGGCAAAGGATATATAATCTTGATATACACTGATTTTTATATATCATTTGATAAACGTGAAGTATTTTTCTTGTTTTTCTGTCCAACTAATCCAGTACATTTTGGGGCCAGTCAATCACACCAAAAGTGTAACATTTAACATGTAACAGGAAAAGCAAATTAGTTTATAGCTTGGACTTTATTCCTAGATGTCAGGGTTGTTTTCAGTATTAGTTTTAGTCTTCTAAAGTATTCCTTACTGAATTTTATTTGCATTCATGTTTTATTGTCTATCCTTCATTAATTCCCAGATATTTATACACTCCTTCCTCCTCAAGTTCCTTTATATCACATTCTTGTCCTGGATTGATATTTTCTTGGTATTTCAACTTTCATGCTTTAAGCCTTGCTTTTTGCACATTTATCAAGACCAAATCTCATTCTGTTATCATCTGAAAAAGTTTAACTATTTGTAGTTGTGCTTTCAACCCCTCATCTGATGAACTATAGAATTTTAAATCATCCACCAAAAGTTGATGAAAAAATCTTTAAGCAAGTTTGTTTTCTGGGAGCCAAATTATAACAAAACCTAATCTGTTAATTAAACAGCTTAATGAGTCTGACAACATGGTATGACATGGTCCAAAAAATTACTCAGGAAGCTTTAGCAGCCACTGAAACATGGCTTTGTAACTCACAACTCATGCTCAACCCAAACAAGACCAGCCTACTATTTTTTCCCCCTAAATCCCTCTCTCATGGAAAAAAAAACAAAAAACAAAATTTAAGTCCACTCTCTTGATAATATAACCACTGAAGTCACTTCTCATAGCAAATTATTTGGGGTGATAGTGGATGATAATCTTACATTCGACCTGCATATGCAAAACTGCATAAGAATAAAATCATCAAAAACTAGGCTTGCTTTACAGAGTCAAAATCTTTCTCATTAATACAACTAAAACTACAATTACCACTGCTTGTCTCCTCCCCACACTTCTTTATGGTGCTGCAATCCTTACTAACCTCCAGGCTTCACAAGCATTAAAACTTGAACAAGGCTGTAACAAAGTTGCTATATTTGCAGCAAGTACACCTTTCAGATCCCACCACTGTATAGCACTGAAAAGCCTTAATTGGTTAGAACTGCCTCATCAACTGACATATACACAGGTTCTTACCACCTATAAAATTATCTAGCATCCATCTGCCTGTCCAGCATTAAAAAAAAATATTCTGCACAACTGTGTTCCCAGTCAGTCATTGCAGTCCGGTGACCAAAAACTCCTGTCTGTCTACAAACCTATCAAATCTGCTTATTATCGTCTGTACTTGTACAAGGTTGCTAAGGCTTGGAACTCCTCAGCTGTATCCATCAGGTCAATACCCTCCCTCCCATCTTTCAAAACCACTCTGAAAGACTTCCTTCCTAAAATCTGCCTCTGCTCTTGCTCAAAACTAGGATAGACTATATCCCTAAATGTGAGCAAGTACTTTTTCATTCCTTATTACCTCCTTACTCTCCCTTTTTCACTTGCTTCCTTACTTCTATCAAATTCACTTCCCTGACTTTCTGTCTAAATAAACCATAAGCCTATTTTTCCCTCACTTCATATTATAGGTTCATAGGTTCATACTAGGCTATCTGCCCTAGGGCATTTATAAGCCTAGCCAGAGTGTGTTTGGCTTTCGCCACCCATTTTAAATTAATTTTGCTATGCCCTTTTTCAAGGTTAGTATACTGTGCCTCTGTCTAACAGTGACACAGAAGTGATACCCGGGGTAAACCTACGATCTCCCATTCACTCATCAAGATTCCTCTTGAAGAGAGTCAATGAGGGACTCTGCCTAACCTGGACTGGGATTTTATTCCAGAGTGAAGGGAGCCTCTGGGTTATGAATCTGTCCCTCCAGCATGTCCTATTTATTTCAGTGCTGAGGTTCAAGTCTCTCGAGCGTAGCTCGATGGGATTTGGATTTTCTGAGGTGCAGCATGTCCATTAATTCCGGGTTGGACATGGCTTTATACGTCAGGCACAGATCGCCTCTGAGCAGGCGGTATGCCACTAAGTAGAGCTGGAGTTTCTTTAACCGGGCAGCATATGGCATCTGTTTGAGCCCCTTGATCCTCTTGGTGAGGTACTTTTGGGGTCTTTCCATTTGCTGCAGGTGTCTGGTAAGGTACATCCCAAAAGGGGCATTGTACTCAATTATGGGCCTGATGAAGGATGAGTAAAGAGGCACGATGACCTCCCCTGATCTAGATGTGAATCCCTTCATGATTAGATGGGCTATATAAAATGTTTTTCTAACCACTTTGGCCACGTGGTTGTCAAATGAGAGATTGCTATCAACTTGGGTCCCTAGGTCCCTAATTACTTCTTCTGTACTTAATGGATTACCACCTATGTGGTAATTTGTGGGCACTTTGTTTTTGCCAGAGGGGATGACTATACACTTTTTGGTGTTTAGTTTGAGGCCATGGCTCTGGCACCAGTTGTCTGTTTCTATGAGGCCCTTTTGGAGGATGCTTGTGTCGGCTGGAGTGTCGATTATGGTGCCCAGTTTGCAGTCATCTGCAAACTTGGTCAGCCACAGTCCTTCCGTGTTGGCCTGTACCTCCGAGAAATATGTACCGAACAAGAGAGGTCCCAGGACTGAGCCTTGTGGGATGCCATTTGTAACTGGTTTGGAGTCTGACATGGCTCCAGCAATTCTAACCATGTGGGTTCTGTCCTTGAGCCAGTTTGCAACCCATCTAGTGACATAGGGGTTTATATTTAAGCTGCTGAGCTTATCTATAATGCCCGAGTGGGGTATTGTATCGAAGGATTTTGCGAGGTTCAGGTACGCTGTGTGGACCACCTTCCCCTCGTCAATGGCCTTGGTGACTGTTTCAAAGAAATCAACCAGGTTTAAGAAGCAGGATCTACCCTTAACAAAGCCGAACTGGGTAGGATCTAGTGTCTGTAGGTCCCCAATATCTTTATTTATGAGGTCCATGATAATCCTTTCCATAGCTTTGCACACCAAGCTAGTCAGGCTTATGGGGGCGATAGTTTCCGGGATCCGTTGAGGCACCACCTTTGTGGAGAGGGACCACTGTTGCTGTACGCCAGTCTTTGGGTACATATCCTGTAGTAAGGCTGAGATTGAACAGTAGTTTTATGTTTGGGTTTAGCTCTTCTTGGAGTTCATGTAGGACGCAGCCTGGGATACCGTCTGGTCCCATTGCTGCTGTGTTTTTTGCTTTGGAGAGGGCAGCTCTTACCTGAGCATCTGAGATGTCAGGGGGGCAGCACTCTGCTGGGATAGATATTTGCCCTTTTGGTGGGGAGGGGGGGGAGTTTGCGCTGAACCTGTCAGCTAGGATGTTGGCAATGTCTGTGGGTTTGGTGTATTTTTTGTCATTTTGGACTAATTCTGAGCATATCTGGGAATTCCCACCCAGGTTCCTAACATAACTAAAGAAAACCTTGTGATTATCCTTAGTGTCCTGTGCAGTTTTTCTCTCGAAGCTGGCCTTAGACGATTTTATGAGTGCCCGTAGTTTTTTGCTAAAACTGATCAGAGATGCTTTCCCTTTTTGGGATTTTGCTCTATCATGTAGTAGCTTCCTCCTTCTATTGTATAGTTTGTTTATGGCTGGGGTCCACCAGACAGGACGTCTGCCTTTGGAGGACTGGGACTTGGTTTTATTTGGGATTGCATGATCCATGCATTCCTGAGGGTGTTCATAGAATGCGTTTATAAAGGATTCTGCGGTCTGGGCCGTATTTTCTACAGGCCCGGGGGCTTTGAAGGATTCCACCTCGGTTTTGAGGAGTGTGAAATTTGCATTAGAGAAGTTTTTCACTGTGGTTTTCAGGGCAGGGGATGGAGTCGGGATGTGAATATCCAGTGAGATTAGTTTATGGTCTGATCTTACCAATGAGGGATACACTTCTGGTCTGGAGCATAGAGTCCCCATGTTGGTGATGATCAGGTCCAGTATGTTTTCCTCTCTTGTGGGAGTGGTAACAAGTTGTTCCATAGCATTTGAGTTTATAAATTCTAGGAACCTTTGGGCTAGGGTGTTGGAGCTAGAGTAATGCTCCCAGTCTATGTTTGGGTAGTTGAAGTCACCCAATATAATGGTGTTTGGAGAGACCTTCATATTTTCCAGTGTTCTCAGGAAGGCCGAGTGGGGTTCCTGGGTTTGGGAGGGTGGTCTGTAGCAGGCTATAAACTGGAAGGCAGTGTTACCCACTGTTAGTTGCACATGGATAGTCTCTGATGCTTCGTGCTGTGCCACCAACCTGGAGGTGTGGGTATCTTTGACGAATATTGATACTCCCCTCCTTTTGTGGTTCGTCCAAGTTTTGGGGCGAAAAGCATGGTATGAGGTATAACCTGGTAGTGCTGGGGTGCTCTCGGGAGCCTTGAACCAGGTTTCTGTTACTGCACAGATATCGATGTTCTCCATGCTAAGGAGAGTTTCGAGTGCGTGCATCTTGAGATTTAGACTTCTGGCATTGAGTAGCATTACTCTTAGTTTCGTATCCCTTGTGATACCTATGGAGGTGGGTTTGTCTTTTGAGCCTTGCCTAAAAAAGGCACTATGGGGGTAGCAAGAGCCTTTGCCAATATCCAAAAGCCCAGGGGTGACAGGTGCAAGTCGTCCCTAGTGAAACAGTTCTTCTTTGTATTATAATAACTTACCTTTAATTTCTATACAAACTGTCTAAAATTTCTCTAAGAATTAAATAATTGTCATACAACTTGTATTGATTCTTAACCAATGTTTTTATATTATGTCTAATTTATTATAATTATTTAAACTGGAGATGTTTTTGTTTTATTTTTGAAGACTTTAAAAGTATTGGTGTTCTGTAGTTCTATCTCGCCTTCATTCTTACATATGGGTTCGGAGCTGATCCTCGGCTCCGAATCGGCCGATTACAAAGCTTGAAGTCTCTAAGTTGGTTCGTGGCAAGGTAGGTATCCCATAATGCACTAGTAAGAATCCCCAGATCTCATTTGCCACGTCTACGAGTTCAGAAGTGCTCTCTTTCTTCGCTGTGGCTAAGTTGGAAATTTTGCTTATTCAAAATTTTATACTGGTTCTTTTTTGACTATAATAGTTAGTTTATTATTAATAACTTACAGTTGTTACCTAGGAGTATTGTTGCAGATTGTTGGCTGTCGCTTCCGCAGGCCTTTCCTCACTGGTATCCCTTCTTTCTGTGTGCTAGTTATTACTAAAATTTTTCTTAGGCATAGGTCTGTTCTTTAGTTAAGACCTATTCTAGCTTTTGTCTGTTGCTTGCTTGTTTGTTCTCTATCTCGCCTGACCTTCGTTTCAGGGCTAGGCCCATTTAAGTTAACGGGACCTAGTCCTCTATTGCCTTTCCTTATGTGTTGTTTCCTCAGCAGGGCTAGGCCCGTTAAAGCTAAAGGACCTAGTCCTGTGTTGTTTTTTCCTTGTGTGTGGTGTTTCTTGAGCATGGCTAGGCCCATTTAGGTTAGAGGACCTTGTCCTCTCTTCGTATTATCCTCTATGTTTATATTTGTGATTGTGTCTGTGACAATATGTCTAAAGAATCTAAAGATCATAAATCTGCGGGTTTTAAAAAATGTCTTAAATGTTCTCAAAAAATATCCCTGACTGACGGACATAGTATTTGTGTTTATTGTCTGGGAGCCATACATCTTCAGGAGACATGTACCTTTTGCCACTCCTTTAGTTCTCGGGTTCTCCAGGAAAGGAAGAACAAATTGATCTTGAAAGGTCTTCTTAAACCTTCTTTTGAGGAGGATTTAGGCAGCTCTTCATCCTCTCAGTCCAGGTCTCCCTCTTCTAAAAAAGAGAAGGTCAAGTCGGTCAAAAGACAGTCTCCCACACCGACTGTTAAATCAGGACCTCCACAAAAAATTGCTAAACTGGACAAACCTTCTACCCTTTGGCTCCTCTGCCTTTGGAGCCGGTCAAGGTTATTGACACTGACATTCCAGTTTCGACCCCAACTTTTTCGGAGCCGATTACTGAACCCATACCTTGGAGCCAGTCTAGTGATTTATCACCGGTGTCCCCAATACTCAGATCTTCGATTTTATAGAGATCTCGATCACCTACCTTGTCTTCCAGATACTCCATGAATCTTTCTGAGGAGGAGGATGTCGAGAGAGTGGTGCTTAGACTCTTGAAGTCCTCTGCGCTAGCAAATTTGTTGCCAGCTCTGACCCAATCAGTTCCAGAGCCATCTAAGGCCATATTACCTGCTTCGGTTCCTCCTCTGAGCCACGTCAGTCTTTCGGAGCCAGAGCTATCAGTGATGTTTGTTGTGGAAGCATCGGTTCCAGCACCCCTATTGTCTGTCTTGAAGCCGAGTTCCACTCCGACACCTTTGGTGCCGTCCTTGGTGTCTAGGAGCCAAAGCTCACCAGTTGGCCTGGACGGGGATGCTCGGACCTGAACTTTGGTTCCAAGCCTACCTCTCATTGCGTCAGCTCGGCTGAGCTCAGATCCTACATCTGTCTCGGAGCCGATCGCTCTGGGGACGAGGGCTACTTCCACTTCCTTGGAACCGGGGGTGTCTTTGGAGCCAGAGAGATCTGCTTTCGAGATGATGAGGAGTGTGCTGTCTAGGTCTTCAGCTCCACACAAGGGTACCAATGATCTTCCCTTTCAAGCTCCAACCTCTGTCTCAGCACCATCGCTCTCACTTGACAGCAGAGACCTGCAGCCTCAGGAACCCACCTCCCAAGAATACCCTTTTGAGGAGCCTCCTCGGAAGAGAACTTGCAAGGGGAAACATGTAGACTCCCCTGATGAGTCCATCACCTCTGACACTGACCTTGAGGAGTCGGAAGGGTCCCCTAGCTCACCTTTGATGATATCTCCTGCATAGATATCCTAGAGATCCTGAAACAGAGAGGCAGCTGGCCCACTGTTACCCCTTCTGATGAGGAGTCAGTGTACCTGAAGGCTTTTGGGTCTCAACCTTCAGCCTCTTGGGTGTCTCCACCTTTTGATGAGCTGTTAGATTTAGTGGGAAACTCCTGATGCCATGGAACCAGTCCCCAGCAGGCCCAATAAATTTATTTCAGCTCCCAAAGAAAAATAATTTTTGTCCAAAGGTGTGCCTGTAGATGCCATGGTGGTGGCAGCAGCCATAAAGAAGGAACTAGCGGAAACTTCCTCATCTGTCCACCCACTGAACAAGGAGTCTCGAACAATGGACAGATACGGGAAGCGTATTTTTTCTTCAGTGGCTTTTATACTCACATCGCTGAATTACGTCACCCATTTCACTAGGCTTCAAAGAGATCTACTAAAGGAGCTAGGAGATACTCTTCAAGGTACTTTAACTGAAGGAGTGCCTGAGAAAGTTACTGCTCAGTTGTCTACCTTAAACTCCATTGTTAACTTCTCCATGATGCTGATTTCTTACGCAGCAGATGGAGTGAGCAGGGCAGAGGGTTCAGGAGTTTCCCTTAGGAGACACTCCTGGATGCACTTATGTAACTTTGCGGAGCCCTTCAAATCTACATTTACCAATGCCCCCTTTGACGGTACCTCTCTGTCTGGACCAAAGGTAAAAGACACACTCACTAGATGTGAGCAGGAAGGGAAAACTCTCTCTGCCATGGGAGTACATTTTTCTTTCCCATCTAGACCATACCCTAAGGGTCAGAGAGGTGGAAAAATGTGGTTCAAGAAATCTTAGAGATTTTTCCCGGATACACAAGGTGATTCCTTCTCCAGAGGCAGAGGAGGAGGACGTAATGGTAAATGCCGCCCTAGAGGTAGGGGGGGTCCGTAAAACCAGGGAGGCCGCGATTCCTTTCATGGACATCCCTATCAGCACTCCTGAAGTGGGGCCCAACTGTGCTTCTCCGGAGCCAGTCGGAGGTTGCTTATCTTTGTACCCAGAAGCCTGGCACGACATCACACAAGACAAGTGGGTACAAAGAATGATTTCCAGAGGATACTCCATACCCTTCTCTTTTCCACCTCATCTAACCAAGAAAATCCCAGATGTTCCACCCAATCACAGAGATCAAGCAACTATAGAAGTCCAAAAGTTGCTTCAAAAGAGAGTCATCCAAACCGTCCCTGCAGACCAGATAGGATTCGGAACTTACTCCAGATTCTTTTTAGTGCCAAAACGAAAAGGGGACTGGAGGCCCATTTTGGATCTCAGCAAGTTAAATGAATCAGTAAAGAAGTCCAAGTTCCGAATGGTAGCACTGCAGTCTATACTCCCTCTATTCGGGAAAGACAATTGGATGTGCTCCAAAGACCTCCAAGATGCGTACTACCACATAAAAATGGACAGAGCTTCAAGGAGTCATTTATGCTTCTGGCTGGGAGCCAGTCATTACCAATTTTGTGCTTTGCCCTTTGGTCTCACCACAGCCCCCCAGGGTGTTCACCAAATGCATGGTGGTGGTAACGGCTCACTTGAGACATCTTGGATTCCAAGTGTTTCCGTACCTGGAAAACTGGCTCCTGACTGCCACCACCAGGCACCTACTTCTACAAGCCAGGAATGCAACCATCTGAGTCTGCACTCAGCTAGGCATTACTATAAATTGGAAAAAGTCTGCCTTGTCGCCCCCTCAATATGTGACTTTTACAGGCACAGAAATAGACACAGCCGCAATGATGGCTCGCCTTCTGTCAGACAGAATACAAAATCTAAGACAACAGATATTCAGCCTGCTTCCCCAATACAAAGTCAAAGTCAGTGCTCAAACCTCTAGGAACCATGGCCTCTACTATAACTCTAGTTCCGCTAGCCAGGCTACATATGAGAATTTTACAATGGCTACTCTTTTCCCAGTGGTCTCTTCAGCAACTGCCTCTGTCTCATCCCATTTTAATAACAGAATATTGCAAAAAGGACCTTCGTTGGTGGATCCAGTCCAATCAACTAACGATAGGGTGACCACTCATTCCTTGCCAACCCGTTGCTACTGTGACCACAGATGCCTCCCAGATAGGGTGGGGGGGGGCATTATCTAGGAAGGACAGTCCAAGGCACATGGCAAGAACATGAGGCTCACTTGCATATCAATGTTCTAGAGATGAGAGTAGTGCTACTAGCATTGCAAGCACTTCATGACTTTCTTCCTCTAGGGACAATAGCAATCCAATCAGACAATATGTCAGTAGTATGGTAAATAAACAAACAAGGGGGAACCAGATCCTACCCCCTATGTCGAGAGGCTCTTCGTGTTTGGCAGTGGACGATAACTTCCCAAAGCTTTCTAGTTGCAATGTATATCCCGGGGAGAACCAATGTGATAGCCAACAAGCTCAGCAGGGCAATCTTGATGCCTCACGAGTGGTCTCTGAATCAGAAAGTCGAGGAACAGATTTTCCACAAATGGGGACAGCCTTGCTGCGATCTGTTTACCACCCCAATGAACACCAAATGCAGCAGCTACTTCTCCCCTATCCCCCCCGGGGGAGACACTGAGAGACGCACTTGTCCACTGTTGGCCCTCGGGACTTCTTTATGCTTTTCCACCCTTTCCGCTAATATCGAAAGTAATCCAGAAAGCAAAGACCTTGGGAAGCAGAATGATTCTCATCACTCCTTTCTGGCCTCATCAGATTTGGTTGCCCTTTCTCGGGCCTCACCTTCTGGACAACCCATGGACTCTGGACCCAGAACAAGACCTTCTGACACATATGTCAGGCACGTTCCATCCCTGTTTTAACACCCTCGACTTGACACCGTGGCTGCTCCACTTCCATCCTTAGACAGACTTCATGATTTCTTCCCTGCAGTTACACATATCCTGACGTTTTCTCATAAACCTTCTACGAGAAAATTGTACTTTAGCAAATGGAAAAGATTTTCTCTCTGGGAAAGAACTAAAAACATACACAGCCTCTATTCCCTTAGTGTTAGAATTTCTAACCAAACTTTTTCATCGGGGATCAGCTGCTGCTACAATCAAAGTTCAATTAGCAGCTATCGCCAGTTTTCATTTGGGACAACATAAACCTAATCTTATGGCTCATAGATTGTGTAGATCATTTTTGAAAAGCACTACCTTACTAAGACCTCCTTTTCAAGAACCTATATCTCCCTGGGATCTAAGTTTTGTCCTTTCAAAACTCATCTCACTGCCTTTTGAACCTTCACATAGTTGTGATTTAAAGTTCCTTTCATGGAAGACCATTTTTCTGGTAGCCATTACATCCGCCAGAAGAGTGTCAGAGCTGCAAGCACTGTCAGTCAAACTGATTTTTCATAGAGACAGAGTTTCCCTTCGCACTAATCGGTCCTTCATCCCCAAGATTTATTCTCAATCTAATATGAATCAAACTATTGAACTGCCAGTCTTTTTTCCAAATCATTCAAACAAAGCGGAATATAAGTCCCATCGACTTGATGTACACAGACAGTTAAGGTTCTATCTTCATAGAACCAACGAGTTTAGGAGATCAGACCAATTGTTTGTATCTTTTTCAGAGACAAGAAAAGGTATGCCAGTCTCCAAGATAACGGTTTTAAACTGGATTTCAAATTGTATAGCTTTTATTTACTCCTCTAATGGCAAAGAACTCCCGTTTAAAATTAAAGCTCATTCTAACAGATCTATGTCCACGCCTGCTGCTTTTCAAGCCAGAATTCCAATGGACAGTATATGTGCAGCAGCAACTTGGGCTACACCTCATACTTCTATTACTCATTACAAATTGGACTTGGTCTCCAGGGATAGAGCCTCCTTTGGTTCCACGGTTCTTAGGAGTATATTCCTGTGAGCCAACTGAGAAAAAGGTGCTAGGGTCGCTGTCCCATATGTAAGAATGAAGGCAAGATAGGACTGCAGAACATAAAGAAGTTATGTACTCACTATAACGTTCCATGTTTGTAGTCCATCTCGCCCTTCATTCTTATGAACCCACCCACCTACCCCCATCCATGTATCCTTGGAGGATCTGGAGACAAGATAGTATCTATCTTCCTTTAGGGTTGGAGACCTTACATCTTTGTTTTTCCTTGCGGAAATACCTTCTATCCTTTTTTATTGACAGCGGCAAACAGGATCTGGGGATTCTTACTAGTGCGTTATGGGATACCTACCTTGCCATGAGCCAACTTAGAGACTTCAAGCTTTGTAATCAGCCGAGTCGGAGCCGAGGATCAGCTCCGAACCCATATGTAAGAATGAAGGGTGAGATGGACTACAAACATGGAATGTTATGGTGAGTACATAACTTCTTTTTCTTAAAATGTTTTATAATAATTTGGAGCTTTTCTCCCTGGGGCTCCACTGAAAATGGACTTTTGCACAGTTGGATTTTCCTGGTAATCAAATATCAATCAGTCAATCAATCAAGCAATCAATTTGTTAAGGGCAAATCAAAACAATAGTGACAAAGAATCACCCTGCAATATCCCTCTTTGATTTTTTATCCCTGGGATAGTAATTTGCCCTTTGTCATAGTTTAATTGCAAAGTGCTTTGTCACTGTAATGTAATTCATCAATGTAGGATGTATTTTATGTATTTGTAAGTACTCCTTTATTCATGAATGTGGGATGATGTCAAATGATTTTTTGTAACTATCCATGCCATGTTTAGATTCTTTCACTTTTTACCGTTCTCCATTATGACTCTATCAACAAATGATCCTTTGTTCTGTATGACTTTTTGTTACCCTTTTGTTCTATTGCCATGATTGAGTTTTCTTCTAAATGATTATAAACTCTGCTGGCATTAATTCCTGTATACAGTTTGTACATCAGTGTAAGGCAAGTTATTGATCTATAATTTTTATGATGGGTTACAGGTTTACTCTTAAGGAAGAGTACAATTTTTCCTGTTGTTAACCAGGTTGGTGTCTGTTCAGAATATGCATACAAGTAGTTCTTAATCAAGCTAAATCTTCATATAAAGATATTAATACTTTTAGCTAGAAGTTAGGGACTGTATATGGGCCTGAGGTTTTTCCAATTACAGCCATTCTTAATTTTGTTTCAATTTCTTTGTCCATTACTTCATCACATTTTGTATCATGTACATTTCAACTTCTTACTGTTTCTTTTACTTTTTCTATCTGTTGAGCATATTTGTTATGTTCTACAGTGTCTTCACAAATATTTCTCCAGAATGTGTCTATTTCTTCTTTTTGATGGTGATTATATTCCTTTTGCTGTGTTTCCCAATTCTCTATCTTTTGGGGTCATCAGTGAATTGCCTATTTTGTATTTTTTCTTTATATTTATTTATTTTACATTTGTTTACCGGGATAGTCCGACTGGATGTATGTCCATTTTCAGCGGAGGCCCGGGGAGAAAAGCTCCACATTAAGACAATTTACAAGACCGAAATCTTGACCATATAAAATACAGATAATGTCAGACAGGTAAAACATTTCAAATACAGGAACATTTATATAGCACTGTTACAGTAACATACCAACATACCCAACTAAATAAGTTAAAAATTTTGAGTAAAAGGATTAATAAAACATTTTTTTTTTATAGGGTAACATTGTATAGTTTACCAAACCTTAGGAGGTGAGCTACTACAGTAGGGATTAATAGAGAATATCAGAGCACCTGAAATAGTATGTTAAAGATAGGTAGAAAGAATGGTCCTGCTTTTATGTGCATATTTTGTAAGTTTGGCTGTATGTGCTGATATCTTTAGTTTATTATTTTCAATAGTGTACAATAGATCCTAGTCTGTTCTAATACTGTACATTGCTTTTATCACATCTGTCTTTTTAGGTATTTTTATTGATCTGGTCCTCTTCTATACTCTTCTAATAGTGACACTTTTTGTCTTAATTACTTTATAGTTTTCTCTGTTCGACGCTTCCATGATGCCATTTTATTTCTTCCCTTCATTTCCCTTATTACTCTGCATTTTTTGGTAAAACTTTATCTGTTATTAATTTAGCTGCACAGTAATACATCCTATATACTTCTGTTTTATCACATCAATTTCTGTTAATAGTCTCGAATACCATGTTCATCTGTTTTATCAGATTTCTAACATTTTGGGTCTTATTTACTTTCTGTAATCTATTTATTTCATAGATCTTAATATGTCTATCCATGTAATCTTTGCTCTCTGTTTCTTACAGGCATTTTACAGAAAGTTCCAGACCACCTTCCTTTGACACATTCTCTTCAGCTACATTCTGCATCATCCGTTACTCTTTCATGTGGGAAATCATTGGCACATCACTCCTCAACATTGACAGTGTCAGAGTTGCCACTCTTTCCTGCAGTGCAACTCCAAATGAACTTTTGTACTGGTTTCCTACTGAAGGCTCCAGTGTATCCTCTTGTGGCAAATGGTCAGATTCTTCCTGTTACACACTTTCTCCCTAATTTGGGAACTCATTTTTCCATCATGCTGTGACATTACCTGAGTTGGATTTTCTATACTAAATCCTTCACTTCACAGGTAATCCATAACTTCAATTTCCATTTATTTAACTTATGCATTACTAATTCTCTTTTCTAATTTCCTGCTTTGTTTTCTTATCTTTTTGTATTTTGAAATGTTCCATATCTGGATGCCTTTGCCTGTATTTCACTTCAAATATCTTTGGTGCTGCTTTTTTGTATTGATTAATTTTGTTTTCCCCTTTTAATAAATATTGCACCAATAAAAAAACACTTTTTCATTCCTGTATCCATATTCCTTCTTCGGATGTCTCTCACTGCACTTGCTTCTCCTTAATTTGTGGTATTATTTTTCCATTATGCAGTGACATATCATGTTTTAGACTTTCTACACTAAATCCTTCACTTTACAGGTGTTCCATAGGTTCATAGGTAGGTACTAGGCTATTGGCCCTGGGGCCTATACAAGCCCAGCCAAAAAGGTACCCTGGCTTTTGCCACCCAAGAAAATTATTTTCCTGTGCCCCTGTCGAGCAGAGCCACAGAGGTGATCCCGGGGTGAATTTCCTATTTCCCATCCAATCATCAAGATTTTTCTTGAAGAGTGCTAATGAGGAGCTTTGTTTGATATAGATAGGTAGTTTATTCCAGAGTATGGGTAATCGCTGGGACAGGAATCTATCCATCTGGCATGTTCTGTTTATTGTGGTGACAAGGTTTAGGTCCCTAGAGCATGTAGCTCAGAGGGATTGGGATTTCTTTAAGTGGAGCATGTCCAATAGCTCTGGATTTGACATAGCTTTGTATGTTAGGCAGAGATCACCTCTGAGTAGGCAATATGCGACAGAGTAAAGCTGGAGTTTTTTGAGACGGTCTGCATAGGGCATCTGTTTGAGGTCGATAATCCTCTTTGTGAAGTATTTCTGTAGCCTTTCCAGTTGTTGTAGATGTCTTGTGAGGTAATGGGTCTAATGAGTGATGAGTAGAGGGGAACAATGACCTCTTTTTCTCTGGATGAGAAACCTTTTGTGATGAGGTGTGCCACGTAGAAGGATTTCCTGACTACTGTGGTGATGTGATTATCAAAGGAGAGACTACTGTCCACCTGTGTCCCAAGGTCTCTTATCACACTTTCAGTGTTAAGTATACTACCACCTATGTTGTAGTTCATGGGTACAGAGTTTTTACCAAAGGGGATGACAATGCACTTTTTGGCATTGAGCTTGAGGCCATGGCTTTGACACCAGGCATTTGTCTCAGTGAGGCCCTTTTGTAGGATGTCCACATGGTTAGTAGTTTCGATTATGGCTCCTAGTTTGCAGTCATCTGCAAACTCCGTTAGCCAAAGACCTTCTGTGTTAGCCTGTACTTCAGAGGAGTAGATACCAAACAGGAGAGGACCCAGGACTGAACCCTGTGGTACTCCACTTGTCACTGGTCTGAAGTCGGATTTGGAGTCTGCTACTTTCACAGTGTGGGTTCTGTCAGTGAGCCAGTTGGCAACCCATCTTGTGACATAGGGATTTATACCTAGTTTAGTGAGTTTATCTATAATTCCAGAGTGGGGGATGGTGTTGAAAGCCTTGGCAAGATCAAGATAGGCTGTGTGAACCACCTTACTCTTGTCTACGGCTTTGGTGACTACTTCAAAGAAGTCTATCAGGTTTAGGAGACATGATCTGCCTTTTACAAACCCAAACTGGATGGGGTTCAGAGTTTGGAGATTACCAATGTCTTTGTGTATAAGTTCCATGATGATACGTTCCATGGCCTTACAGACCAGGCTCATCAGGCTAATGGGGCGGTAGTTCCCGGGGTCCATGGTGGCTCCCCCCTTGTGGAGTGGGATAACCGTCGCTGTGTGCCATTCAGCAGGCACAAAGCCTGAGGTGAGGCTATGATTGAACATGGTACTTAGGTGGGGTGCCAGTTCGCTCTGTAGTTTGTGTAGAACGCAGCCTGGGATGTTGTCTGGTTCCATGGATGCTGTGTTATTGGCTATGGAGAGTGTGGTCTTTACCTGTGCAGCCGTGATTACAGGAACTTTGCATTCTTCCGGTATAGAGATGGGCTTTTTAGGGGGTGAGAGGGGAGTAAAGTTAGCACTGAACCAATCTGCCAGGATGTTGGCAATATCAGTTGGGTCTCTATATTTAATGCCATTGTGCTGTAACTCAGAGCAGATCTGAGTGCTGCCATTGAAATTCTAGACATAGCTATAGAATGCTTTGTGGTTGTCTTTAGAATCAGTGGGGATTTTGTTTTCGTAACTAACTTTGGAGGATTTTATCAGGGATCGCAGCTTCTTACTGAGGCTGACGAGGGAGCTCCTCCACTCATGGGATTTTACTGTTTTTTGCAACAGTTTCTTCCTTCTGTTGTACAGTTTGTTTATGGCAGGGGACCACTAGATTGGCTTCCTTTTTTTGGAGGATAGCGTCTTGGTTCTGTTTCGGATAGCACGATCCATGCACTCATGTAAGTGCTTATAAAGTGCAATTGTGTAGGATTCAGTAGTCATAACTGTATTGTCCATCTGCATGGGTGTCATGAAGTTCACCACTTCTGTCTTAAGAAGCATGAAGTTGGCTTTGGAGAAAAGTTTTACCATGGTTTCCTTAATGGGGGGTGGCATCAGGATGTGCATATATAGGGTAATTAGCTTATGGTCAGATCGGACCAATGAGGTGTTGACTTCAGGTGTGGAACACCGGTCACTCATGTTGGTAATGACTAGATCTAGGATATTGTTGCCCCTGGCTGGGGGTGTGGATAAGTTTATCCAGGGCATTGGAGTTTATGAATTCCAAAAAGCGTTGAGCGAAGGAGTTGGTACATGAGTAGTTTTCCCAGTTAATGGTGGGGTAGTTGAAATCGCCCATTATTAGGGTGTTTGGTTGAACCCTAATATTTTCCAGTACATCAAGAAAAGAGGAGTGGGAATCCTGGGGCATGATGGATGATCTGTAGCAAGCTACAATTTGGATTGCAGATTTGCCCAGAGTTAGTTGCACTTGGATAACCTTGGCTGCATTATGCTGAGCAACTAGCCTGGAGGTGTGGATATCCTTAATGAATATGGGCACACCTCCGCCTTTGGTGTTCCGGTCCAGGTTACATGGCCGAAAAGTGTGGTATGAGGTATAGCCTGGTAGGGCAGGGGTGCTCTTTGGAGCTTTGATCTAGGTCTCAGTCACTGCACAGATATCGATGTTCTCCATTTTAAGGAGTAGCTCGAGGAAGTGCATTTTGAGATTTAGACTTCTAGCATTGAGTAGCATCACCCTCATTTTTTGCTTGCCTGTTCCTGTTACGGTGGTGAATTTGTCATTTGAACCTTGCCTAAAAAAGGCACTATAGGGGCGGCAAGAACCTTAGCCAGTATCCGGAATCCCAGGGGTGACAGGTGCAGGCCATCTCTGGCAAAGCATCGTTGTCTGTCGACCATGTCATCCCAGGCAGACAGATACTAGATCCCTTTAGAATGGCACCAGAAGCTTAGCCAATTGTTGAAGTCAATCATTTTGTCCTTGTACTGTGGCATCATTCTAGGTGATGGCAGAATGCTACTCAGGGCTAGGGTCATACCTGCCTGGGCTACAAGATTGGAGAGCTCTTCCATGTCCCTTTTCATGTAGTCCAGGGAGGTATGTCTCAGGTCGTTCACATCAACATGGACAATGACAGAGTCATATTTTTACTTGTTGTGGAGTGACCTGAGTACATGGGCTATGTGGCGGATCCTGGCAACCGACAGGCAGCTGACAGTAACTTCTCCTTGTTTAGCCTGGTGAGTGGGACATCAGTGTGCCTGACTATAGAGTCACCTATGACTAGTGTGTTGGATACGTTGTTTTGCCTTATTGGTTGTGGTTGAGTAGCACACTGAGTCTGCGGGCTATGTGTCATTTGGGTTGTGTTGGGGGGGTGGAGGTTGCTTGCATTTCTGCTTTGGTGGTCTCTGTTGCTTGAGCAGATTATTATTTTGAGCCTCCGTGAATGTTTTTGTTTCTATGTGTGGATTTTGGTGGAGTAGATTTAGTGAGACTATGTGATGAGTGTGGTGTGGTGCAAGTGTTTTCCTTCTCCTCTTTACTGTCAAGTTCAGTCTTGATTGGAGAGAGCTTTACCTCCAGTTTGGCTAGATAAGTGCATCTCTCACAGGTTGTAGTGTTGGGTGGTAGGAGGAGAGGGTTGTCTGTGTACATGAGGCAATTTCTACATTGCCCCAAGATGCCCAGATTCATCAGATAGACAGGAGAGAACACTGGGAGCTGACCCTTGGACATGCCTGAATAAAAAAACTATTTTCCTCTAGATAAGTGAGGAAAGTGAGTACAAGAGCTGTTTTTCTTTAAGCAAGTGAGGAAAGTAAGTACCAAAACTGTTTTCCTCTAGGTAATGAGGAAGGTTGAGTGCTGTCGTAATTAGTAGGTTATTTAGTGCTTACAAGTTCTGAACAAGTGCTGATCACGAATAAGCAAATTCAAGTGCTAAAACTAAGAATCTGTATCTGGACTAAACTAATTACAGGAAAGGGGGGAAAGTGCAAATGCGGGCTTTTAAATCAGAAAGTTGAGAGAGATGGAAAAACTGCCCAAATGGCCAATAACTACAATTTCTGGGCCAGAACCACTTCTTATGTGGTAGCTAGGTTACCTAGTGCTTACAACTCCCACTGATAAGCTAGAAGGCTTCCCTCCAACACAGAAAGCTTGGGGGGGTTCAGAAGCTTACATACAGTCCTGGATACAGCAAATATGAAACTGGGCTACCCTAGTTACAGGAAAGGTATTTTTTATATATACAAAAAAGTAGCTAAAACAGCAGTAAAAACAATTCAAATGCAGTGTAAGCTAGCACACCTGAGTATGTAGCAATGTTAGACCAAACAGTTTAAAAAATGCAATTAAATTAAAAATGAAAAACAAGTGCAGAAGGAGTCTATTAGGTAGAATGAGGTAAAGAGATGGGACTGGGGGGAGTGTCCCAGATCAAATCTACAGTGGGGATGGGCAACTGCAAAAGCCTCCAAATTTAAACAACAACACGGGAATAGGGAGGGTGGGTATGGAAAAAACAACACCTTCAGCAGAGATCTGAAAAACTATACAGTGAAGCAAAAATAACAGTGCACAACTCTGAAGTCAGCCAGCAATGATATAAAATTAGTCAAACAACAATTACCAGTACACAACTCTGAAGTGCCAGGAAAACATACTCATCTCTGTATATCTCCAAATAGTTTGAAGAGCATTCTGTCAGGACACAAGAACATTCCAGCAATGTATGCAGGTTGTTACTAAGAGGGCTAATTTTATGCAAGTTGTTTAACTTCTTCTGTACTAATCTTCTGTTCTACATTCTCCCTTTGTGATCTTATTTTCTGTATTGTGAAATTTTCCATATCAGGATGCCTTGCCTGTATTTCCTGTCAAATATATTTGGAGCTGCTATATTTACATTGATTAGTTTGGCTGTCTCCTTTGTATAAATGTTGCAGTATATGAGATCTTTTTTTCTTTCCCATGTCCATGTTTCTTATTTATACCTTTCAAAAATCTCTGGGTTTTATATTTTCACACTTCCAATGTCACTTCTTTTTCCAAGCGGCCCCAAATTTCTTTGTCTGTGTAGTGTTTTTCTTGGAACTGTTTTATTAATAAGCACAAGTCTGCATTTGAAGCTTTCTATAGTTTTTCTTCTGCAAGTATTTTTCTTTCCTGTGATTTCTGTCTTAATCTTTTTGAATATCTTCTATCTGGAAATTCTGGGCTACTTCCATAATAGTAACAGTGTGTAATTTCTTCCTGATCCTCAGTAGTCCACTCTATAGCTCTTTTTTGACCTGTCAATCTTTCTGTTTTCTTTTTTTTTTTTTTATGGACCACTACTTCACTACTTCCTTCAGCAAAAGGAAGGCCATCCTCCGCAACATCTTATTCCTGGTAAACCTCTTCTGATAGCCAGTAAAATTTTATTTAAAAGGTACAGACAAGAGTTGCAGGAAATTTTCAATTATATTTAGAGATACATTTTAAAAGGTTAGGGAAGTTTTTCAATTGACATATATATATATATATATATATATATATATATATATATATATATATATATATATATATACATATATATATATATATATCGACACGCATGCACACACACACACACACACACATACACTCACATGTGTGTGTGTGTGTGTGTGTGTGTGTGTGTGTGTGTGTGTGTGTGTGTGTGTGTGTATTTATATATATGTGTATATATATATATATATATATATATATATATATAAAATATGTAATTCCTTACATGCTGTATTGCTAACCATTCATCATTATGTAGGCATTAATTTATGTTCATTCCCACTGCTGCAGCAGCCTTTAGGTTATAAGGGTTGTTTCCCTGCTCAGGCAACAACAGTCAACTTCACAAAGTATAGCTTCCTCCCACACCTTCACTTTGACTGCTGAATGGCTGTCCCAGGAGGGAAAGCAGCCTGTGGAATGAAGATTTCTTCCATGCATTCTTGCTGCCTTGGGTAAAAGCATTTCTGGGACTTCACAGGAACAATAGTCAGCTAAGAGCTTCATTTCTGGCAGATAAGTCCCTTCTAGGGAGTCCCTCCATATAGAAATTGTTGCCCTTCTAAGAAAATATTATATCTGATGTTGTTAATCTTCATTCCATTTATCACTGATGGGTTCGACCTTATACCAAAGCTCGCACCAGCCAAAATCACTCGAGTTAAGATTTTACCCATAGTCTCCTTCTCCCTGTTACCTCAGATCTCGTTTGCTACATTGCCGTAAAGCCGCATTCAAGCCAGCTCTCAGCTAAGTCTGTCTTTTTTTGGAATATTCTGATTTTTTGATATTGCTGTTATCCCTAAATAGTTTATTTGTTTCTGCATAGTGTGTTACCTCTATAGCTGTGAATCGCTAAGTTCTACTTCCCCTTTTTCCTGTTAACTACCTGCTGGTAATCTTTGTACCATTGCTGGTACTGTCTTTGTCTCTACCCACTGTGGTAACTCTCCTATACCATCATTGGTATCTTCTCTCTCTCTCTCTACCTCTAGCTAACTAGTTGTGTGCTTAGTTGTGTTCTTCTGTTGTTTTTCTCTTCGTGATTTGTTGACTTTATTGGTGTTAACATGTTTGATAAAAAGGTCACTTCGAGGTTCAAGCAATGCCTGAAGTGTGGGAGAAAAATGCCTAATAGTGGCCTCTATGGTGACTGTGTTTATTCTGTGGGTGTGCCTCATCTCTTGATACAACCTCCTTGCTCCTTCTGTGCAGGGTTTAGTTCTCATACTCTGAATGAAAGTAAAAATAAATTGATTTTGAAGGGCCTTCTCAAATCACCTCTTTCCACATCGGAGGGTTCCCCCCCTCCAAAGAAAGAGAAAAAGAGGCCCCACTCCATTCCCTCCTCACCGTCTGGTGAGAAGGAAATACCGCCAAAATTGTAAATGCCAAAACTTTCTGCACCGGAGCAGAAGTTTTCGCCTACGGTACCGTCTTCGGTACCATCTATTTCTCTAGCATCGATGCAGACTTCCTTGGCACCAACAGTGTCTATGGCACCGAATGTGACTGATACAAAAATCTTGATCTCTCCACCGATTATGACTTCAAGCCCTTCCATGGCTCCGATAACTCAATCCGACATTGCTGCTCCTCTCGTCTCAAAAATTGAGACGGTGATGCCTTTAGACACACAAGCACTGACCCGATACTTCCCGTCTGTGGACTCCTTCTTGGGACAGGCTTATAGTCCCTTCTTAGAGTCTCCAGAGTCCCCCTCAGAGATATCTACTAAATCCACAAGGAGCCTCTCTGAACTCAATGTGGTGCCCTTTGTGGACCAGCTGCTGACGGCCTTCGGATTCTAAACCCCAATTTCTTCTATTACTTGTTTTTTCTGTTTCACGGACTCCATCTTACTCTCCTCCTTTGTCATCTTTGCAGGTTCTGATGCCCTCGGCACCAACGCCTCTCTCTTGGCACCCTCGGCTTCGGTGCCGATAGTGTACCTCACTTCGGCCCTGGAGTCAGCAATTTGGCCTTCAGTTCCATTGGAACTGGGTCTTCCTCAGGCCCGGGATTGGGCTGCAGACTCCTTGGTTCCGAGTTCGACATCAGCTTTTTCTACGGTGCTGTTCATGGCTCCAGGAACCCTGTCGTTACCTATCCAGCTTCAGGCTCCACTCCTGAGAGTGGGCTTAATGGAGCAGGGTGTGACCCTGGTTCTGAGGTTGTCCTTCTTGGTTCTGGGCTCCCATCCCTGTTTGAGTAGCCCTGCTTTCCAGATGATGGAGAGGGCTCTTGCCTACATGAACAAATCTTCAGCTTTGGAATCCCCTGTCCTCCCTCTGTGCTGTAGTTGTCACAGGCCACCGTCCTGGATCGAGCATGGGAGCCGCAGGAGATCCCTATTGCAGGGTGCCCATTTTTCTGGGTCCTCCTCTGAAACTCCCACTGAGGAGGTTCCTAAGAAGAAATTGTGCAAGAGGAAGCACGTGGACTCCCCTGAGGAGTCCCTCACAGAGGATATGGATTACGATGGGGGGAAAGGGTCCCCACAATTACCCCCTGATGACATCTCCTTCAGAGACATCCTGGAGATCTTTAAACAGAGGAGTGATTGGAAGCCCAAAAATCCTTCCTCAGAGGAATCCGTCTTCCTGCAGGCCTTTCATGCTCGACCATCTACCTCCTGGGTGACCCCACCTGCAGACAAGCTGGTTCAGCTTGTGGCGCAGCGCACCTGGAAGAACCCTGACATGGTTGGTTGAAGCAATCCCCAAGAGACAAGACAAGATCCTCTCTCCCCCTGAAGAACTTCCTCATTGGTCCAAAGGTTTACCGGTAGATGTTATGGTGGTGGCGGCAGCCACCAAGAAAGAGCTTGTTGAGGAGAGCCATACTGTTCATCCACCTAACAGGGAATCCAGAGTGGTGGACAGACTGGGGAAGCGAGTTCTTGTTTCATTGACCTTTGCTATTCGGTCTTTGAACTACCTGACAGATTTCACAAGACTCCAGAGATACCTCATCAACGAACTCTCTGGTACTCTGTCAGGAAAGGTGTCTGACGAGGTTAATGACAAGGTAGCCTCACAGCTAGCGACCCTGGAATCAATTTCTAATTTGTCCATGAGGTTGATTTCACATGCAACTGAAGGGACGGCTAGAGGTGTAGTTATGAGATGTCACGCCTGGATGTGTCTGTGTGATTTCGCAGATCTTTTTAAGTCTTCCTTTCTTAATGCTCCAAAGCATCTTCCTTGCTTGGCCCCAAAGTGAAGGACATGTTGGCCAGGTTTGAGCAGGATGGCAAGACCCTGTCTGCAGTTGTTGTACATTTCTCCACTCTTCAGCATCCCTTTTCCAGGAACCAGAGAAGTGGGAAATTGTGACACAAAAAGTCTCAGGGTTCTTTTTGTGACACACGTCGTGAGTTTACCCCCAGAGGCAGTGGGGACGACTCTTCCGGAAGATGCCCCTACAGAGGCAGAGGGGGTCCACGTAATCAGGGTTCCAGAGATTCCTTCTGTGGACAGCCATATCAGTGCTTCTGAAGAGTGGCTCAATTGCTTTCCTCTGGAAGCAGTAGGGGGATGCCTTTCTCTGCACCCCATTGCCTGGCTATCTATTACTACTGACTCTTGGGTGGAGAAGATAATATCTAGAGGTCACCAAATCCCCTTCAACTCCTATCCAAAACCTCCAAAGTGAATCCCAGACATCCTACCCAGTCTAACGGAAGAGGCAGCTGTACAAATAGAACAACTGTACTTAAAAAAGAATCATCCAGAAAATCCCACCAGACCAGATAGGATCCGGATTTTATTCAAGGTTCTTTTTGGTGCCAAAAAAGACAGGGGAATGGAGGCCAATTTTGTACCTCAGCTGTTTAAACAAGTTAGTCAGCCAGAAAATATTCTGGATGGTCACGGTTCAGTCCATTCTCCCGTTTCTGGAGGAAGGTAATTGGATGTGCTCGATAGACCTTCGGGATGCGTATTACCACATCAAAATGGACAAATGCTCCAGAAGGTTCTTTCGCTTCCGGCTGTACCAGTTTCATGCCCTGCCCTTCAGACTCTCTACAGCCCCCAGAGTGTTCACCAAATGCATGGCAGCAGTGACACTTCGCTTGAGATTGCAAGGATTCCGGGTGTTTCCATATCTGGATGATTGGCTCCTCACTGCCCCCACCAAACATTTGCTGGTAACACCCTTATATTACACCCTCTCTCTGGCACATTGCCTGGGAATATCCATAACTGGGAAAAGTCCAGTCTAACTCCAACCCAGACCCTGGAGTTTATAGGGGTAACATTCAGTACCCGCTCTTGCTTGATTTCTCTCCCAGATCACAGGCTTTAAAGATTAAGGATACAGCTCCGTGTGATACTCTGCCACAAATTGGTCCCGGCTCGACAGGTTCTGCAGTTGCTAGTGTCGATGACAGCATCTATATCTATAGTCCCTCCTTGCAAGATACCACATGAGACCCTTACAGTGGCTTCTGTTAACCCAATGGTACCCGAACCGTCAACCATTGTCTTACCAGATTCGTATTGCAGATCAGTACAAAATGGATCTTTCTTGGTGGATGAAGCCAGACATAGCACTTTGGAGCTAGCCTTTCCATCCCCCTCAGCCCAGTGCCATTCTGAGCGTGGACGCTTCTCTAATAGGGTGGGGGGGGGTCATTATCAGGGAATGACTATCCAAGGCACATGGTCCGAGATAAAGGCCAATCTGCACATAAATGTTCTAGAACTGAGGGCAGTTTTTTTAGCATTGCAAGTATTACAGACTGCCCTTCCTACGGGAATAGTTGCTATCCAATCAGACAACATGTCAGTAGTTTGATATATCAGCAAACAAGGAGGAACCAAGTCCTATCCCCTATGTTGAGAAGCCATGAGAGTTTGGCAATGGACAATAGCTTCCAACCATTTTCTGATAGCAACGTATATCCCAGGGATTTCCAATGTGATTGCAGACAAGTTGAGCAGGTGCATTCTCCTGCCTCATGAGTGGTCCCTCAACCTCAGCTTAGAGGCAAAGATCTTCAACCATTGGGGCCAGCCTTGCTGTGTCCTATTCGCCTCCCCATCCAACCACAAGTGCAGCAACTACTTCACCCTAATTCCCCCACAGGGGGAGTCCCTGAGGGATGCACTTATCCACGATTGGTCCACGGAACTTCTTTATGCTTATCCTCCCATTCCTCTGATTCCTCTAGTTCTGAAGAAAACCCTCCGGTTGAAAAGCAAAATGATCCTCATAGCCCCTTTTTGGCCTCGACATGTGTGGTTCCCTTTTCTCTGGCCTCATTTCTTTGCAGTCCATGGATCTTGGATCCAACTGCAGATTTGATATCTCACCCTCAAGGGCTGAACCGCCAGAAACTTTTCAGCCTCAAGCTCACAGCTTGGTTTCTCCACTTCCAACGATTGCCAGGCATTGTAATCTTTCCTGTCCAGTACATGATATTATTCTGGCTTAGCATAAACCATCCATCAGAAAACTTTATGCTGACAAATGGAAAAGATTTGTGATTTGGTCTAGACAAAGAGAATTGGATCCCTCTTCTGCACCCATCTCTGCGGTACTCCAGTATCTATCCAAAGTTTTGGAGGAGAGCTTCAACTATTTATTATTAACTATATTTGTGTCCATTTAGCTGCCATTTTGAATTTTCATAATGGTTTTGGGGATTCATCTTTAATTTCTCATCGTCCTAGCAAAACCTTTTTGAAAGGAATCTATCATTAGAGACCACCACTTAAGCAGCCCACTGAACTCTGGAGTCTCATGCTTATCTTGCAATCCTTAACACAGTCTCCCTTCAAACCAGCAGCCACATGTGACATCAAGTTTCTCTCCTGGAAATCCCTGTTTCTGGTGGCTATTACTTCGGCTAAATGCATTTCTGAGCTCCAGGCTCTTTGTATTAAGCATCCTTATTTGATTTTTCATAAGGACAGAGTATCACTACAGACCAGTCCTTCCTTCCTGCCCAAAGTAATTTCTGAGTTCTCCATTAATCAGACTGTTGATTTGCCTGTGTTCTTCCCTAATATTTCCAACAAATATTGTTTACATTTGTTGGATGTTCACAGACAATTGGGATTTTATCTAGACAGAACAAAAGCAATCAGGAAATCTGACCAAATTATTTGTTTCTTTTTCTGGTCCAAAAATAGGAAAGTCAGTCTTTAAAGTGACTCCATCCAAATGGCTCAGAGACTGTATAACCTTCATTTATAACCTAGAAAGGAAATCTATTCCACCAAACATCAGGGCGCACTCCACCAGATCAGTGGCAACTTCTGTGGCATTCCACTCCAGAGCTTCAATGGACGACATCTGTGCAGCAGCTGCATGGGCTTCCCCCCATACCTTTATCACTCATTACAAACTGGATCTTGTCTCCAGGGGAAGGGTGTCCTTTGGTTCAATTGTGCTCAGGAATGTTCTTCCTTAGGGCCACCCATGGATATAAGGTAGCTGGGGACTCTGTCCCATCAGTGATGAATGGAATGAAGATTAACAACATCAGATAAAGAAGTTATGCCTTACCATAACGTTATATCTTTTTTTTACCTTCATCCATTTATCACGTCCCACCCTCCTTCCCCCTCCTAGAGCTCCTGGGGGATCTTTGGGTCCATTACCTGGGCTACGTTTTTTTACTCGGAGGCAGCCTCCGCTTTACTTGCTAGGGCAAACTTGATCTGAGGTAACATGGAGAAGGGGATTATGGGTAAAATCTTAGCTCAAGAGTTTTTGGCTGGTGCGAGCTTTGGTATAAGGCCAACTTGGTTCTGAGGGCTCAGAACCGAACACATCAGTGATGAATGGGATGAAGATCAACAACACAGATGGAATGTTATGGTATGACATAACTTCTTTTTTTTCTGACTAAAATCTGTATTTCCCCTTTAAGAAACACAGAATTTTTTCAAAGGCTTCCTGTCAGGGGCTGCTATTTTTACCTACCAGTGTTAGTTAACTAATCGGGGGTTAATTTTGTGAAAATATGCATTCTGCTTGTGTAAACCTTTATGTTGGTGATTAAAAGATTTATTTTGGGATGAGGAAAGATGTGTTTTACAATGCATTGCTTATGTTCACTCCATGACAACCTACCTGTCATTTTTCTTTTTTTGTCAGTGTAGGGAATTTGAATACTCCTTGTGCTTTTACTTTGTGAAGGGGCTGGGACAAGACATGTGAGTGCAAGTGTGGTATAGGTGTGTACACTAGGTGACAACTTATCTTCTGATCTGACTGACTTGCTCCAGCAATGCTTACTGTTTGTGGAATTTCTTCCTTGGCTGCAACATGGATACTTACTCCACTCCTGTTGGATCCAATTTTGCTGTTCCTAGAAAGAAAAAAGTACTTACCAAGGAGCCTTTGCCATGGCCAAACACTCAGTCTATGCCTCAGACAATAGTGGGTGAACCAGTAGCGGCCATCAGTTGTTCTCAGACCATTCACTTACCTCCCCAGCTTCCTGTGGTGTAGCCCTTAAAGCCACCATGAACCAGAGGTCAGTCATGTCATCTTCAGCTGTTCCAGTGTCTGATATGAAGCTGGAGGGGCCAGAGCTTTGTGAGGCTAGCTGTTTGTTGTTCCCTAGGTAAGAAAACAACTCATATAGCCTAAAAGCTACTGCAGTAGTGAGTAATTCAAACGTCTATTGTTATTGGTAAGTGCTACGTACACAACTGTACTTTTTTAAAAAATTAAACCAAAAAAAGTAATCCATTAAACTTCTGTTTATATTTTACAGTCATTCATGAGGGCTATAATTCCTACAGTATAATTTATTGACTGACTAGAAAATAAACAGTATTTTACCTCTGGAATTCTATAAATTAGACTTGTAAATGCATTACTGTTGATTCTAATAATATTATATTGGATATATTTATCTAAGATCAACATAAGTGTATTATTCAATAGTGTTAACAACAAATAATTAAGTTAAATTTATTTTACATAAAGATAAATGTAAACCTTTCCAAACAGAATCATAAGAAGTATCTGTCAAGTAGAAAATTATTTTAATGATTGTAGCTAACATGTACATTTCAAGGAGGGGAGAATAAAACAGTGACAATCCAGGGGGAAGTAGACTATAAGAAAATACTACTGTTGTTGGTGGGTCTTGATGCAGAGAAAGCACTCGACAGAGTAAGCTAGGATTGTATAAACAGAGCAATGGAAGCCTTTGCATTCCTTGAAAAACTAATAAGGTTAATTAGGAGGATATATGAGGGATCAGAGGAAAAAATCAAAGTGGTAGGGTTCCTCTCTTATAAGGTGTGTGTGCACAGAGAAATCAGGTAGAGGTGTCAACTTTCCCCTGTGTTATTTGCTTTATATTTGGAGCCATTGGTAAAGAAAATAAGGGATTCAGAAATTCAAGGATATATTTGGTATGCTAATCAAGAAAAGTCAGTTTATTTGCAGACAAGATTATTTTGTACCTGATAGAACCAGAAAAGGACATCTCACTGTTGCTGAACATTCTGTGACAGTTTCAAGTCTTTTCAGGATATAGAATTAATGAAGACAAAACAAAGGCTATAGACTTAAGACCTCATTCGTTCCTTGTTCTAATATGGTTTTAATGCAGTTCTTGTCTTAGTAGGTAACCATGCAACTTTTAGACATCATTTATTTAATTGATTATTTAACTCTTTAATTTTATCTTCTTTGTTGAGGACAAACTTCTTATTAGAAAGTAAAGAGGTACTTTATGTAACATACAGTAGTTTAAGCAATAAAATATTTTTTATCAAATCTAATACATCTTCAGAAGTAAAGATTATTTTGACCAACATGAGATCATTCCTTAACATTGTTAATAAGATTGTCATAATTTAAATTTATGATAATGTTTGTAGAATGGAAAATAAAGATACCCAAATATTTAAGTTGTTCCAGTTCCACTCATAGTTAAACTCATTTAAGATATATTCAGTAAAATATTTATTACTTGGTAAGGATCTGAGATTAGTATTATTGCATTTTAGTTTGGATACATTTAGAATATAATAAGAAATCAATGATACTAATGGACCTGTTGATACTGGATATAGTCAGATGTCATCAGCAAAAACACATTTTTTATTCAAAATTATGCACAGTTGAATACCCCCTTATAAAAGTATAGTTTCTGATTACCATTGTGAACTACTCAGTGTCTAAAGCAAATAATAACAGAGGTAAAGGGAAACTTTTCTTTCTGCCCTTCATCTTTTGGAATGCTGATAGCAGTTTCCTTGGTAGTGAATGTTGGGAAGGAAGCTTTCCAGCGGGCACATCTTTAAGAGAATGTAATCTTTATGTGCAAATTTACATTAGCGGGTTTTCTTCCACATGGGAGTTTAGACTTTAGTGCATGTTGTTTATGAAAAACTCTGATATAAAATTCATTTTTTGAGACTGATAAGTTCTTTCTTTCCAAGGCTTGGTTTGATTCCAGCTTGCACTTTAGAATTCTGAACTGGCCAGTTTGTTTTTTGTTAGTAGTTTTGAACAGCAGGTGGTTAATTCTTTGCTAGGTAGATATGTTAACAGGCATAGCTGACAAATTCATCAAAAATGCTAACTCTTGCCTACACCAGTGGTATAGAGGGATAAAACCATGACTACAGTCCAGGCTTGAGGGCTTGCCGGTCCACGTAGGGAGGATGGGTGTGCCTGTCCTGGGGAGGTATGATGTTTGCACCCCAGCTCACAGTACTGCTCAAATGCAGATCCTGGGCTGGAGAAAGGAGGCTTGTCATGATGTGCAGAACCAGTTCAGGGAAGTCATGGACATGACTGCCCCAGCTGATGATGGTAGTCCTTATTGATACATGTGAAGGAGCATGCGTGTATCAACAGTCAGCCATTGTCATGACACTAATAAAAAATTTGCCATCCCCGGCATGCTGGTGAGAGAGCAAACTATATTCATGGCTGCCTGGATGATACCCCTTCAGAGAGTACAATGTCTGAACAAGGGAAGGCTTGATGGTTAGCTTGCATGGGGGGGGGGGGGGGGGGGCAAACATTTTTTAAAAATTGCAAACTCTTCTTAATGAGGCATGCCAAGGATGATTTCTTATCTGTATGCTACAGCTTACTCTGAAGTTGATCATAATTGTAGTGGAGTTAGAGGGATTTCTTATTATCTCTGTGCTTCAGGGACCATGAAGTGGATCATAACAGTAGTAGAGTTGAGTAAGATTTCCTATATCTCTACTGTAGCAACCCTGGAGTTGATCGTAATAATAGTAGTAGTAGGGGTCTGGGGGTGTAGATCCCTGTATGAAATTGGAAGAGGCATAATTTGCCTCTACAAGAAAACAAGCAAATTTAGTAAATTGGTTTTCAGTGAAGACTGGATTTGTTGAGCTTGTTTTTCCAAAATTAACAGGGATCCATCTTGAAATTCATTAACAAGCATTTTTCATCATACATAGTGACTTGTATTGGAGATGGACTGCAGAATCAGGTGAGAGATATGGAAGACAGCATGACAGAGAATAGGTGATGTAATTGGCTGACATCAGGAAAGCCAGAAAAGAACTCTAAAGTAGAGGGGTAACAAACTGATCAGACTGGCATTTTTATTTCAGAATGTTTATTTTATTGTTTTAAATGCATATGCTTGGGTTTTTTCATGCAATGTATTAAACATTTCTGTAAACAAGCAATGAATACTGTAAAGGGAAAAAACCCCTACAGGTTTTTACACAGTCTTTGAAATAATGTGTTTATTGAACATTATTTTTTTCCAAGACTTGAATGGTTTGTTTACAACTGAACTTTTTAAAGAGATTCTGTGAGAATAATAAATGCACCAGAATAGTGCTGCACAAGATGCAGATAACAAAATGATGTATATTTTAGACATATTACTAAATATTACAACTGTAGTTATCTAACAATAAATATTCAGTGTTCAAAATTTAAATATTTCATGATTTGTTTTGTGTTGGGGTGGTTACACACTAATGTAGTGCCATCACCATAAAGTCAGAAGTGCTTTTGTAAGCAGTTGTAAATATAACAACTACGTAGCAGTCCTGATTAGAGACAATGCATGTCTGGATTCTAGGTCTTCTTCAGAAAATGAAACGCAAAATACACAAGAACTACTGTAACATTTTTTCTGTAGCGAGCTTAAATTTTAAGCAGACCATGTCTTTGCATAACAAGTTATACATTATAAAATACTGTGAATATATAGTCAAAAGCTGCGCAGTTATTTCCAGGATTCTGTGGTACCAGTCCTCTTTTGCTTTATTTTCATGCATGTTCCCAAGTAATCATTTAATTCCCCTAGATACATCAGTAATATTGTGGTGTATCACCAGTCATATGTAATCCTCTGTGTACCAGTACTTCTGTATGGCACAGAAACCTGGGCAGTTGAGGCAGACCTACTATAAAAGTTAGAGGTGGTGGAAATGAAGCACCTGAGATGACAGGATGTACACTGTGGGACAAAGAAATTATGACAAGTGGAACAGATTGCACTGATACGGGCACATGTGCAGGAAAACAGGAGACAATTTGGTGAAAAATATTTGAGAGAGATGAAGGCAAGAGGAAGCAAGGACATCCAACAAAGAGATGGATTGATTGTCTGAGAGCTGACCTGTGAAAGTCAGACGTGACTGTTAAAAAAGGTAGGAGAGTAGTACTGTATTGAGAGAGGTAGTAGCAGTTGATGCAACACCCTGACCCTCATGTAGAAAAATGAGGAAAGGGGTTTGCTGATGAAGATGGTGGTATAACAGTCTGTGTAATGTCTGTTTGTGTTCATGGCAAAAAAAAATAATCAGTTATAAAATGAAATGCAATATATTGCTTTCAGAGTAAGAAATGAGAATGTTTAAAAAAAGAAAAAGAGTTAGAATGTATAAATAATTGTAGGTGTTTTAAGATGGTACATAACTGAGTCCAGTATGCAAAAAAAAAAAAAAATCAGTGTATTTGACCTAGGTATTGATGCTTGAACACTTATAAGATATACTGGTAAACATTGGAATAGCCTTCATCGTATTGTCAAGCAGATCCCAAAAATGTTTCAAAAAGTCCCTGAAACATCATCTGCTCAATAACTGGAAATGCATTTGTAGAGTTACCTAATTGTGATATTCATTGCTGTAGCTGCCTGATACATCTCTCATACAAGTCACTAATTCACATGCCTTTTCACTCTGTTTATTCTGGTCTATATTAGATGAACGAATGCTTAAAATGTCGAGTACAACATGCTCGAAGGCTTTTAAGTGAAAGTTCATCTAAACGAAACCCGATAATGTTGAAATAAAGAGTTTCGAAAACTTATAGTTGGCCAGCCGTCGGAAGCCAATGGCTGACAGCTAAAATGTACTGTTGTTGTTGTTGTATCTTTCGGCTTTTCCCGGTTAGGGGTCGCCACAGCGGAACTCCGGTCCGCTAATGATTGGAAGTAGATTTTTACGTACCGAGTTGCCAGCCCTGACGTACAACCTTCAACGAAGGTACGCCCATTCACGCATGTCTCCACCCAGAAGACGCTTTAGCTGAGAATCGAGCAGGACAACGTCTTGCTGTGAGGCGACAACGCTACCGCAGCACCACCACCGCACCATTAACCCCCCCCCAAAAAAAACACAAAAACAAACAAAATTAAGTGGGGGGGGCTTCACCCTCCATGCCCCCCTACTTAAATATACCACCTCGAGATCACACCACAGTGGAGGACTGTCATAACATTACACAGGATGAACAAACAAGACCGCACCACAGTGGATGACTGTAAGAACGGCTAGACAAGGTGAACGTTCTGACGCCAGCCGTTGGCTTCCAGACGACTGGACAACTCTAGCTTCTCGAAACTCATTGTTTCGAAATTCTTAGGTTTCACTTAGATAAACGTTCGCTTAAAAGCTGTTGAGTATGTTTTGCTCGACATTTTAAGCGTTCATTCATCTGATAGGGAGCCGTTTATTCCCCTTCTTCCTTTTCCTTTATTAGCACATGGTATTTAGCCCTTTATCACCTCCAGGCTCATCCTGCTTTATTACTCATCCCTGTCCTTCTTTTATAATACCCATTTCCAATGCCACCTCATACCTTCTGTCCTTCACCATTGTAATATGTCATTTTTGTGTGTCTGTAAATAGCCTCCAGTATATAAGTTGCCGATACTGTATAAAGTCTAGTAACTTATATTTCTATCCTTTGATACCAGTTTATAGCCACATGTACTTAAACTCATGTTTAATCTGTCACTGTGGATCTACACTTTAGTGCAGTATACTGCTCTGTATATTGATGAGCAAGCTTATGTCCTTATTGAGACATCCTACATGTGATGCAGCTGGAGCTTTTGGTCCTGAGCCTCTTCTGAAAATGGGTATACCCAATAAGAATTTCCTTCTTAAAATACCATTGGAACCATAGTAATGCAGTAGCTGTATTTTAAGAAATGTAATAGGCATTCCTGAAAAAGTGCAACTTCTAAACTGCATTGCCACTTCTTTCGTTACTGCCATACCTCAGAGTTAGCAGTATGCTTGTTCAGTATTATTCTGTTTTATATTTACACATGCCCACTCAAGTACTAATGATGCTCTTACATGTATTCTCCATTCGATGCTGCATTTACACTACTAAGAGAGAAAAATAAATGCAAAATATTTGTAATGATAAGTCAACTATTAAGGGTGGGGGGGGGGGGAATTAAGCATTGTTAGCAGCACAATGGGTAGTACCTGCCTTTGGTGTAGAAGGCTATTGGTTCTACTCCCACATCATGTAGATAGACTGTTGCTGAATTAAAGTCACAGACATCCTCACAATCTGTGAACAGAGCCTTCACATCCTAACCCAATTGCCCACCCCTTCAAGGAGATGCATATAATATCACCTGTGACTAAAATATATATTATGTATAGCCATCGTCTATTTATTTGTACATGTATAGTAGTGCCAGACATCAAAATTATGCCATGTATGAACACACAAGCAGCTGTTGGCTTGGCGACATAGCTTGCCATTACTAATTCTGCATCTGTTGGCTGCATGTGATGGTGGCTGCTGGTTCAGTTCCCTCTCTTACTTGTTGTATATGTTAAGAAGCTTTCTAAAATGATTACTGTTTCTGTTTTTTGTTCCAAAAAGTAAACTGTTTAATTGTATAATTCACAACATAGTATAAACTGCAGTTTTTGATTGTAAATGTACTTCTCACCCCTGTGTCACTATCCTCTGTCTTAAATACATTTATATTCATTATGATTTTGTTTCTCTCCATTTACTTTACTGTTGTATATAGCAACGTAGCAACCTGCACCCATTCCACCAGCAGAGCATGATGGCCCTCCACAGGTGGCAGAAATAACAGCAGTAGCACCACCACCACCACCACCAGTGGAAATACCCAGCACATCTGGGTCAAAACCCGCCATAGTTACCTCCACACCTCCTGCCTACCTGCACCACCTGTTAGGTAGAAATGCGTCAGGATTTGTACAGTTATACCTGCCTATAGCAGTATGAGTGGAGGTAACACATTCGTAACCCACTGATAGTTGCCAGACATCATGAGGGATATTATTGACAGAAGGTTGGATGCCCGCATCTGCCAAATGGAAGCAGTGCTCCAGAGACTTGTTGGTTTGTGGCCATTCCCAGCAGTGGCTCCACCATCTGAGTCAGGGACCACTGGTGACAGTACCCATGGTGATAAGTAATCACCTATTGGGTCCCAGCTGACAAAGACTGCAGCTGTAAATGCCCAGTCCTATCTCCCAACCTGGTGTCCCCATCCATTTTGTGTCCATGTCCAACCCTGCTGGTAATGCATTCTTATACTCACCATGTCTTGTCTCCATTTGTCTCCTTCTCCAATGTGTTCCCCTTCCCTCATTGTGTTACCCCATATCCCATCAGCCACATCTGTCTTTCCTTTCTACCTTACCTACCCCTCATACTTTCCTGTTACTTCCCTTATTTCTTTCTCCAACTTTCCCTTCTCTTCATAAAATTAAAATGGGTACCTGTCCCACATAAAAAGTATTGCTTTCCTACCCCATTTCCATCCTGTTTATTCCTTATTTGCTCATCTTATATTCTACTCTCTGATTGCTTCGCCTTTTCATCTCTTTCCTATACTCCTATTTCCAACCTTTAATATGATCAAAAAATAGATAAGCTCACCACTCATAGGTCCTAGAAGGGCTTCCAAATTACTTGTGTCTTTGCAGTTGTACTGTGCTCAATGGGTTGGAAAGAGTACCATGCCCATGTACAACTGAGGAGAAATGGCAGTTCCCATTGTATAGCAAAAACAAAGTCCAGCTATGTAATTTCCTACATTTGTTTATTTATTTATTTGTATGTTTATTTTGGATTTGTTTATACCAGGATTGTCTGCATGTGCTGCAAAGTACCTTTTCAGCAGATGCCTAGGGAGAAAAGCTCCAATACAAAATAAAGAGTAACAAATACAGTTGGGACCTCTGCAGCCACAAACTTAATAATAATTCTGACAGCACACAGGTATCTATCTGTTTTCTGGTTATTGTGGATGTCTTTCTCGAGGTATTTCAGTGTTTCACCCTAAGCTACTGACCAGAAAAGACACTTGCTACTGAATATTAATTGTTACACTTTTCAAGGCTTTTTGAATACTTCTGACTGACAAAGGCAGAATGAATCAATGCAATCAAATCATTACTTGTTCAGCTAGAGGAAAAAGAAACAGCAGGGAACAATTTTTGTTACTTTTATATTGTTTGAAGATTGGGACTACAGGGACCCTCCATCCGGAGCTGACAAGTGGATATGATGTAAAACTATGTTAGAAGCCATAGTTATTTTAAGAATGTGGACAGTGAGCATTTTAAAACACCTTACCTTCTAACATGGTTGCATGCCATAACAACTTATCAACTCCTAAAGAAGAGTTCCTGTAGTTTAAAGCAAAAGCTTGGGTTTTTTTTGTATCTTGTTTGTTGGTAGTTCTGTTAAAACTACACTGTTACATTACTTTCTTGTTTTTCACACTTACTTGCAGCTATTAGAATATCTCTTTTTAGTAGTTTTCATATGCACTTTTAACACTGTGCTGTATGTGCAAAAAGATTTGAGCAGAAGGCATCCCAGCCGAAGCTTATCTTGTTGTGAAGAGGCAGTGTTACCTGCTGTGCCATGGTGATACCTTTTTCACCAATCAGATGTATTTGGTTTGTTTATTTTTAGGCCAGTCAGACGTTATATATTTTAAATGTTGCTGTAAGCTCTGGTTCATAGAGAATCTTACATTTATTTATACTTCTTTTTAGTTTTAGTCGCTTTTCAGTCTATGCAGTTTGCCGAAAAATATCTTCCCAATGTCTTTAGCTTCTCACCTCATAATAAATGATCTGCATACTCATAAATCTGGCACATTTATTTGATGTCTTTTTTTCCTTAAAAAAATTAAGAATTTAGATCAACTTTAGACCAAAATGCAATGTCTGCTGCATATTTATATTTATTTGGAAAGACTGTACACCGTGAGCCCTCCTTCCTGAACTTAAAACCAATTAATAGCATACCATATTGTTAAAACCTATCTTAGATCAATCACTGAGATGTGTGGCACTCACTGAAGACTCACCTCACACTGCCATTATTCATAAAAGGAAAGCAACCTTCCTGAAGTTCTGAAAAATACACAGGGATTACAGATATAGGTTGGCTAGAGTGCCAGATCATACATTGACAAATCAAAAATTGTCAACTTCATTCAGCATTTCTGTTACCAGGACTCTATCAGTTTCATGTACATTTAGGCCGACAGATTTGAATTTGACTTTAGTAAGGTAGGAATATGATAATCGTTACTCACATTTACTGAACACCACAAAACTATTCTTAAGAGATTATTTAGGTTCATAGGTTTATTTGACAAGTTAATGACTTACTTGGCCTTCAAGAAACTTGACTGCCAAAACCCCGTCATGTTTCCATTTTTTTTTTTATATTGGGGTTGTGCAGGATATTTACATTAGCGCACCTGCTACTCCTTTAAATTTCCTCTACATTCAGTGTGTATGTGTATATTGAAGTAAGTTTGTCTGGTGTTTATGTACCTCATTAGACCATGGGTTGCTAGCCCCCCTGATAGGCTGACATGTCAGGTGTACAGGAGTAGAGTGTACCCAGAAAGGCACCTCTGCTGGTTGGAGAGGCTGGCATTGCTTTTTCATTAAGTGGCCATACCACTTCTGCATGTGGGCATTACGAAGAGACTCGAACTTGCAATGAGTTATGGTTACTGGGAGCAGACAGTGCCCTGGGCCTAAGATTAGGACTGCCCCAACATGCCTGCAACCCAGCATGCCTCCTACTGTGCCTTGGCTCCAGCCTTTTCTAAAATAAGTATGAGCTGATTGCTCCATCCACAGATCTCCCCAAACTCCTCCCCTCGTAAAGGTGAGCAAGTTTAAACCTTATCATTCCTTCCCTTTTCACTGCCATCTCCAAAAGTGCCAGAGCCACTAATCAAACTCTGGTCACATGGGTTGTAGTCAGGGCTTTATCCCTGTACACCGTAGAACTGGCTGTGTTAAGTTTTTCTACTTATCTTATCAAGGTTATTTTTATAGGAGTTTGACAGTTTCTTCTGATTGTAAAGGAAAGCTTGTTTGATACTTTTGGAGGGTATTGTGCAATGTATCTGTTATTTTTTTCTATTAGTTATTTTAGCACTACAGTTAGCAATATGGTTTTAGATCTCTCAGCAGTGCATTCCAGGAGAAGACTTTCAGTCAAAGCCAGCACATACATTGCATTAGAAACTAAGCAGATGCCACTACTTTGTAACCTGTATGAAACAGAATATAATGACAGTTTCTGAATACCTTAAACTTTCTGACCCTATGATTGTTTCTAATAAGGAATAATATATTTTCAAGTTGTTTTATGTGGTTTGTTTGTAAGCTGCAAGAATCCAGCATTGCTTTCAGTAATAAGGCAGATCAGCTTAGGTATAAAGTAGTGCAATGATCTTTCTGGAGTGACTAGACAAGCCCTAAGTTGTGTTACAGAACATGCATTTCTGACTTTTTGGTAAATTGATCAAAGTTTAAATTGTTGCCTGCATTAACTCTAGATCTTTAATGATGTTTTTTTTTCATTATTTGGCCATGTATATTGTAATAATAATTTATGTCTTTTATACTAAGTCTTATTGTGCTACATTTATTTGTAATACTAATTTGTATGCTTTGATCTATATCTTATTCTGCTACATTTATTGACTTTAAAGGTGATGTCCTTACTATGTTACTATTGTACCAGACCAGTATTCTTATAGGCTATCTTGCAGAACATCGTCACCTTTAGTTGAACTGATTATGTTACGCAGTCTGCAGTTTTCAGCATATTTGGTTATTCAAATCTTATTTCCAGCTTTTATATCTGAAGAGAATAATCCAAAATTAAGTGATCCCAGTATGGATCCATGTGGGATGCAACAGATGGGCAGGTAACCCCCACTGTCACTTACCATGTCATATTGCTTAACCAGTGTTTACCCAATGAACTATAGAAGCAATGTAATTAATTTATTAATTATTCCCCTATGTGAAATAGTGTTGAATTCCTTACCAAGATCAAGGTAAGTATCATTTCCCATCAGTCCTTCATCAAGTGCTGCTGTTATCTCTTTAAAGAATGCCACAAGATTCATAAGGCAAGATCTCACCTTAACAAACCCATATTGTTCCATATCTAACATAATTAGGACTCTGTGTCATTTTGGGCAAATTTCATTATAGATGTCTTCATAATTGTACACAGAATTCTGACCAAGCTAATGCATCTAAAATTGTCTAGTTCTGATATGATTACCTCTTGCCATTTGTGTACTACAGCCTGTTACTTTAAGTCAGGGATGTGTCCACTTGCTAACATTTTTGTTTAACACAGTTGACAAGGGCTTAGTTATTTTTTTCCCTTAATTCTTTATAGGAAGCCACCGGTCATGTTGCCTAATTACATGGGATTTGAGTTTTTAATTTTATGTGTGCCAGCAGTTCATGTATGTGCAGTTAGATAAGGGATGATTCCCCATTTTATAGCACTCTGACATATGCTGTAGCTTATTGTAAAGTTTGCAGAAAATTTCTCTGCAAGTATATTCACTATGTCTAGAGAATGGGTGATCATGTAATTCTTAATTGATATCATGTTACATTCAAAATTTTCCCTTTCAGTTTTCTGCTTCATTCAAGGAATGCATTTTTTATTTTATAATAAAAATATCATCACAAAACAAGATAATTAATTAAAACAAAATGTCTAATAATTTAAAGAAACAATATAATAAATCCTGACCTAAACAAAAGAAAAAAAAACTAAAATAAGAATAAAAAGGGAAATATACAGTCCCAAAGATACCAAGAAAGAAAAGATGTAAAGAAGCAAAACAGAACAGTAAAGAAGAAAATAATAAAAATAAAATCTTTCTCATATCACCAGTAGAGCTATATTACATAATTGCAGTAAATATACTTCATATGTAAACTACACCATTCTTGAAAAGAAAACTTTAGCAATGAGTTAACGTTCCAGTTTTGGTGAATCATCCTTTTTTACAATCCAAGAGAGTTTTATCTTATGTCTAATATCTGTTAAAACCATAGAATTCATATCAAACAAAAAAGAAACTATACACAGTGAAACAACATGTTTAATAGATAACTTCTTTCTCGTTCATAATTCATTTCATTCTAATACTCATGTACTTGTGACAAGTCCACCAGCAGTACTTTTAGTTAGTCTAGTTTGTAAGTGCAGTGCCAGCATTTTGCAACATCCTTTAGGTCCATTAAAAATAATCTATTGGGAATTAAATGAATTCCATACATTATCTTTATTTTATATATATCTAGTTCTTATTGAGTTGTGATTGATTTATGGACTTTACTTATTTGTAATGCTTTTATCCAATCTTGTTTTACATACCTGATTTTATTTTTTACTAATTTGAATTCTTAATTCATTTTCCAATTTACCCTTGCCCAGAATTACAAATTTATTTAAACCCAGCACATTGAATTTTTTATGTAGTGGAAATTTGTGTTTTAATTCTCAGTTGATTTATTTTTTCCATCTGTCTGAATTTCATCTTCAAACAAAGTTTTAATTTTTATATAGCTACAATACCACAAACAGGAAACAGGATCCAAAAATATTTATTCTTCTTTAGCGCCTCGACTGAACCAGTCTTCAAGAAGTATACAATACAAATGAAAAAACATTACCCTTAAATACCCCACCTTAATCAAATAATTATAGCAGCAATCAACTAATTAAATCAAGTATTTCCAATTGATTTCACAATTAAGGCCATGAGGAGACAAAGTATTATACTTTAAAATAAATAAAGATTCCTTAAAAAGTAATTTATTCTTTAGCATTTCATCATCACCTAATTTAACAAAATCTTATCTAAAATAGTAGCTTGCAGCAATCTATAATCACTTGTATGATACTGCATGAAATGAATTGCAATAGAACTTTCAACTCTACATTTCTTTATATCTCTGACATGTTCTTGTAGTCGATGTTTAAACATTCTTTTAGTCTCCCCAATGTATATTAAATTGCATGGACAGCGTAAAGCATAAATAACACCTGAGGTAGTACATGAAAACCTTGATAATACAGTAAAATTCTTATTACCCAATTTGTGAAATGTTTGAACAAGTAAATCACAAACATTACACTTCCCACAAGGAAAGGTGCCCTTAGATAATGGATGTTCTACTAAACATTCTGCAGGGGCAATAAAATATGATTTGATGAGTTTGTCCCCTATACTGACACCTCTCTTAAAAGAAAAGACAGGAAATCCATTTAATAATTTATAACTTAATCTTTATTTATTTTAAAGTATAATACTTTGTCTCCTCATGGCCTTAATTGTGAAATCAATTGGAAATACTTGATTTAATTTGTTGATTGCTGCTATAATTATTTGATTAAGGTGGGGTATTTAAGGGGAATGTTTGTTTTTGTTGTATTGTATACTTCTTGAAGACTGGTTCAGTTGAGGCGCTAAAGAAGAATAAATATTTTTGGATCCTGTTTCCTGTTTATTCGTGGTATTCTATCTTTGTATCCTGCTTTTTGGTGTTTTTTTTTTTTATTTTTATATCGTTTGTTAACTAAGTCATACTTCTCTGTAGTATATTTGTATTCTAACCAAGTTAAATTACTTATATTTGGAAACATGGATTTCACCAAATGACAGCAGATACAAATTGCATGATTTTCCCAGGGAACAATCTTTTTTTTAAAAACCTTTAAACTAAATTCCTCCCTATATTGAAAAATGTTGTCAATACATTTCATTTCTTCTGGTTTAATACTTACCAATCTGGGAGTTACACATGGGCTTGGAATCAATATTTCTACAATTTGTATATAAACAGTTTGTTTCCATATTGTAGATCAATCACATTTTAAAAATGAGTAGAAACTACATAACTGGCCACATTCCAAAAGAGTTGCTCTCAGTATAGATCTGCCCTGATTCTGAAAGACCTGCTCTCTGTGTAAATGACTTATTTTAGTGTAAGGCCTATCTATAAATAGGCTTACTATGGGGACCAGATTCCAAAACACCTTCTCTCAGTCTGCTATCACGTACCTTTTTTAAATATATTTCACAAGTTGTATCCATAATTTTTGAATATGTACCAGTTATGGAAATCCTTAAAAACTTATCAGCAACAAGTATTAGGCAATCTCTAGAGCTATTAATTTTTTCCAGTTTGTATGCACTGGCTTAATCTGATCTGCAAATATAAATTAACAATTAAGTGCTAACACAGAGAAGGTAGCTGACAAGGGACATCCTTTCTAACTGCCATTGTACTATTAAAGGTTATTGATGTTTGTCCATTTATTTAGCTGTACATTTTATATATATTAAAAATCATTGTCCTTAGTGCAAAAGAAGTATTATAATGCCCTACAATTTGTCAAATATAATCCCTATTTATAGTGCCAAAGGCTTTAGTAGCATCTAGTTTAATAAGATTTAATGTGTGACTTAGAGGAGCCATTTAGTATATCTTATTATTGGCTTCATTCATTCATTGTCCTGTGTGGGTGACAAAAAAAGAATTGGTTAGGGAAAAGTATTTTATCTAACTGGGATAATATTTTTTATTAATTGCTATTGCTATAATTTTATAATCCATATTTACTATAGAAATTGCTTTATAATAATCGTGTTGTAATTCCCTCCTTTCCTCCATTCTTCATTAAAATGACTTCAGCTATCTCCATGGAAGGTGGAATTTTCCAGTCAAGAATAGTCAAATAAAGTGCAAGTTGTAACAAGAGAGGGATTAAGTCATCAGGAAAAGTCTTATAAATTTCAGTAATAAAACTGTTTTGTCTGGGTGACTTGCTTACTGATCTTAGAGCATTTTTAATATCATTTGGAGTTATTATATGATCGAAATGCTGATCTAAATGGGTCTATATCACTTTGACGAAATGGCAGAAGTTTGAACACCATATGTTTGAACTTCTAACCTCGAAGTGCAAAACCATCGAAGGCTTAGAACAGTGATTTTTTTTCCCAGGGAAAAAAATCGCTGTTCCAAGAAACCCACACATAACACAAGCACACCAAAAAAAACCAGCAATCCACACACATACACTTAAAATCCTACATCTAACACTACAGTAAACTGTACATACACTACTATCTATCCACTTACCTTAACCCAAACCTAATCCTAAGGTCCATCACTATCGCACACTCACCTGATCCGCTCCCTAACCCTAACTCACCTATCCCGCCCTAACCTTAAAGTCTGTCACTATCGCACACCCACCTTACCCACGCCCTAACCCTAACTCACCTAACCCTCGCCCTAACCCTAACGTCCGCACATTCGCACACTTACCTGAACCCGACCCGTAACTTTCCACCACAGTGCTGAAAATAGCAAAGACACAGAAACGGCCCACTGAATTCTTTCCCTTGGAAAGAATTCGGTGTTCCACGGCTTTACGATAATCGGTTTTCGAACTTCACAGTTCGAACATATGATGTTTGAACTGCTGAAGTTTTGATGAACTGATAGGAACCTGATCTAAATTATATGGTACACCACTTAGTCAATTATTTATACTTTTACATTTTTATCACTTTTGATTATATCCATCTTCAAACTACTGAATTATAATCTCCACTATTTTATTACATTTTCTCGTAACATTACCTCTGTGATCCTGAATTTGTAATATGTGAGTTTTACTTCTATATCACCAACATTGAGAAGCTAATAATATGCCTATTTTGTCCTGCTGGAAAAACTGACTTATAAAGCTTTCCTTAGCTTTTAACCAAAGTCATTTTAAAATATCTATATGATTTTAAGTGTTTTTTATATTGATCATTGCTGCTGCAGTCTAAGCTGTATGAGTTATATCCGGCATAGGATATAATAGTTAGACAGCTTCCGGTGCTTCTGGGCACCTTCCACACACCCAAACCACTGGTCAGCTTGAGCTGAAATTACTAAAAACACTGATTTGGATGCCCAACCCTTCAGAGCTTTCCTGCTGCAAAAGAGATCGCTCCTCTGTGGGTTTTTGAGGATCACTGATCAGCTTGTGCTGTTCTTTTGCTGGACAGATAAGTTCCCATAGCTGACGTTAAGCACCCACCAAACCCATGGCCGGGAGCCCCCAATTATCTCCCCAAGTGCAAGGGCCCCCACATGAAACAGCTGTGGGTTTTTCCACCTCCTCTGCTCCTTGTTCAGTGCCTCGTTAATGTTTGCATGACTGTGTAACATCACCTCACGATTCCGCTTTTTTTTTTCAAACTGTTGCCTATATGCTGCACTTAATCAGTAAAGCATGGGACCTGATTGGCTGCAGCAGCCAGGGAAGTAAGTCCTAGTCTCCTGAATGGCTGCAGCAGCCAGGGAAGTAAGTTGTATTTTCACATTCTCAGAAAAACGCAGATTGGCTCCCTTTCCAAGATAAAAAAAAATGTAAGGGTCACTCTGAATTCAGTCTTGGAGAAGGTTTTTCATATACAAGATAAATTAGAAATGTTATAGCTCTTTCAGTGAACCATATTCCATCCACATATATCATTCAAGATGAATTTCATGGTTTTTGGGCTCATCTCTGCAGCTATTTTAATGCTACCAAATAACAAGCTACATGTGGCAAACACCAAATGATATCTTAAGAATCTCTGGGATCACCAGCACGGTTCCTCTTGCATTCATATCTCACATTAATTCCTTCTGTAATCAGGAAAAGGTTGCTAAATTTAGAAAATGTATTTTAGCCAATAGAAACTTTTTCAAGAAGCATCTCCTAGTATTTTTAAGAAGAGATTCAACTTCCTAAACATAAAAACTAAGACACTTGGCCCCCTTCCTGTTTAACAAAATTATAATAACATGAAAGCTTTTAAAGCTCATATCATATTAAAATCTTTTTCAGCCAGATATTAAACCAGGTCCTCTAATATGATAGACAGTTATGCGGTTAAAGTGTTAAATGTTGCATTAACGAATACAAAATAAATAAAATAAACACACACACACACACACACACTTTTCTTTGAGCAGTATTATATACTACATAGAAAAATATTTATACATGTGGTTTAATTAAATTTAATTTTTGTATTTGTTTATCACTCAAGGAGGCCCTCCCAGGCCCTGTTCAGCTATGAAGTGAGCCAAAGGCAGGGAAAATGCATGTAGACAAACAATTTGTCTACCTCATGGTGTAGGATGTAAAGGATGTATATTAAGTATGGGGCAATTAAGGTTGGATGCTGGGAAAAGGAGTATCTCCTAGTAACAAAAATGTTCTTTATGGCAATTTGTGGGAGCCTGGAATGCAGTACTTTAGGGGAATCAAGCATACTGGTTGAATCCATTATTTTCTTTAAAATTAGACTGGATATATTCATGGAAGATGTAGCTCAAAGTATGTGTGTGTGTCTTTAAGAAGTTATCCCAGGGCTTGTGCAAGTGTATAAATACTGAGCACGTGCAAGCCTGACTGCCAATTTGTAGTAAGCTGTTGAGATGCAAGCATGTGTGTATGTAAGGTCTGTCTGTTAACCAGTTTGTTTATATTTTATGATGCTGCTATCCATTATGTGTTTCTATGTATTAAAGCATCTAAACGAAATACCCCGCCTGCTTACCATTTATGTTAGAGAGAGACGCGCGACAGAAGGCAAGGTAAACAATGATTAGTTTTAAGTAGGCATTATGGGAATTATCTAATTACCCTGTCTGAAAAATATCTGTGTGTGTGTGTGTGTGTGTGTGTGTGTGTGTGTGTGTGTGTGTGTGTGTGTGTGTGTGTGTGTGTGTGTGTGTGTGTGTGTGTGTGTCTAAACCGTCTTGTGTGGTGGTAGTGTTATGGGAAGAGCTTTTTTTATGCTAAGATGCACTTTATGGTTAGGGACAGGGCAGGGTTAGGGTCAAGGTTAGGGTCGGCATGCATTACTAAGTGGAACCCCCTGCTCCACCTTAATGATGTGTGCTAACCCTCACACTATCACTATTCAGACAAGTTTGCATTGTACAGTATGTATAGTATAGTATTGTATAGTAATCACCTCACCTTAAATGCCAATAAAACAAAGTTAATGATCTTCTCCCCATCCAAAAACACCAGTATAGGCAAAAACTCTTTTACAGTGACTGCTTAGAATAACAGCCCCATAGAAATAGTATCACATACCAAACTGCTCAGTGTCATAATTGATGAAAATCTAAAATTTGACATCCATATCCAAACTAATATCAAAAAAACTCACCAAAAACTAGGTCTGCTGTATAGACACAATCATTACCTTACCCTCTCCACCAGACACACCCTTAACTCTACTTACCTTCTTCCCTCTCTTATGTGTGGCACCCCCCCTATTCACTAATCTTCAGCTAGGCTTACAGGCCAAGTTGGAAGCCTTTTACAATAAAATCTCCAAATTTGCCACCAACTCCAGAAAGTCATCATATCACTGTCTCTCTCTTCACTCCCTGAAATGGCTTGAACTTCCTAACTACCTCAGGCTTCTTAGAGTTACTATTGCTCACAAGCTCATATTCAAACCTTCTAGTTGTCCTTCTCTGTCCACCTCTTTAACCCCCTACATTCCCAACCGCTCTCTAAGATCAGAAAACCACAATCTTCTAAACATATATAAGCCTCGTCGACCGCCTGGCCACCTACTATTATTCTGCTCCCTAGCTAAACTCTAGAAGTCTCTCCCTACCACCCTTCGAAATATCCAGAGCCACTTAAGTTTCAAAACTCTTCTCCAATCTCACCTCCTTTCAAAGTGAGAATGTTCCTGTACCCTACCACATAAACTCTTTAACACCATCTCCCATGCACTATATACCTCAACTTTCTATCATTGTGCTCTCTTACCCTTTTCCTCTACTTCCTCTCCTACCCTGTACCTCATAAACTTCCCCCAACCCACTCCCTTTCTCCACTATATACCACATTTTACCTCCCCCACCTCACCTTCTTCTCTCTGGCCTTTCCTATTTCTAACTTCCAAAAAAAGCTTGTTTTTTTATCTGTACATAAATGTTTTACTTGCATGTTTTTTTCATCTGAAATGCCTGTACTTTTAATATGTTTACACTACATGAATCTTACTTTTGTAAATTTTACCTGGGATTAGAAATGTTATGTCTTTTTTTAACAAATTGTATATTATCTCCATATTTTTCACTGTTCTACTACTTTATTTACTTTTGTATAACTATTGTAAAATTGTCTATATTATGTGGCGCTGTTTTCTCCGGGCCTCTACTGAAAACGGGCTGTTCCAGCCCCAGTGGATTATCCCGGTCATCAAACTCTAATAAATTAATAAAGTTTGAGCTGAATGAAATTTATTTCTTTTTTGATTTACTTCATGTCAAAGTCTGTTATGTGCAATATAATGACTGTTAAACATGTTGTGGTACATGTTATATGTTTTGTATGTTGACCAAATGAAATGTCAACCACTCATTTTATAATCATGTGTGTGTGTGTGTGTGTGTGTGTGTGTGTGTGTGTGTGTGTGTGTGTGTGTGTGTGTGTGTGTGTGTGCACGAGAGAGACAGACTGGAAAAATCAGACAGCAATATACAGATTCCATATAAGGAATGAAAAACGTCAGCACTGTACCCTTAATAATGCAGTTGTGTGGTGAAACCATTAGGCACTGTGCTCTCATGCTTCCTTAGTACCTAAACAAAGAAGAGGGGACTAATTCATACCAGATATGCAGGATAGCCATTGATAAGACATGACTAAGTTGCCATGCAAGGATTTGTATCACACTAAAGGGGCATTATCTATGGTGCAGTGCTATGTCACAGTGAATGCCTATAAATTATCACTCATTTGCCAGTTTTAGTAACTGAAAAAGCCAGCTTTCTTTTAATGTATGTAGATGTCATGTTTTACTGTGTATGATATTTGGTATTATTTTCAGATGATTTGTAGGCATAGCATGCTCTGGAGTGTGTCAAAATCTATACACAACTAAGGAAGTAGAGAAGGGAGATTAATATACAGTATGACTAGTTATTTGGTATGTTAATGTTGCAGTTAGTAGCTTTAGTCTGAGTAATGTCCTAATGTAGCCTTAATGCTAATAAATGTATTTTCATATTATAGAGGGGTTCCTATTAGGAATTGCTCGATTCTCTAGCACAGTACGGATGACTGGTGCTCATTTGCCATTAACAACATCATCCCTTCAATATTTTAAGTATCAATACTTGAAATATAATTATATAAGTGTATTAACATACTATGGGGAAAAACATTTACAAGTTTTTCCTGAACTCTAAACTGGTAATCAATTAACAGTCCAAACTGACATGTAGGACAGCTAAGGTTAATGCCATGAAAGGGATTTTTGTTTACCTTTATTTTATAGATAATGCATACGAAGAAGTTAGAGAAGCAAATCTGAAATTCAGAAATAATAACAATACTGTATTGGTGTTAAGCAACTTCAACTTATTATCAGTAAATACATTGCCTATAATTATTTGTTTCATTTTAGTTTCTTTGTTTCTATAAATATTTTTTATACTTAGTATTATCCCTTCGTTGTCAAGAGATGGGAGTTGTCTTTCAGAAAAACAAAACTCACTTTGAATTGGAGGAGGAATGATGAACTTCAGGTTTGAAGCTGTTAAGGATATTTTTTCTCCATATTACTCCATGCTGTATATTGTTTAGAGGACAGGGAATTCTTACAACTGATTTTAGTGTGTGTGTGTGTGTGTGTGTGTGTGTGTGTGTGTGTGTGTGTGTGTGTGTGTGTGTGTGTGTGTATGTATGTGGGGGGGGGGGTCTCATCCATGTTTAACATGAAAAATTCTTTACATCACAAGAATAATAAAATTGCCAGAACTATGTCGGATTGCATATGACTGTTACTAAATGACAATACTATCAGGAACATTGGCTATTCACAATCTATGCCAAAAAGGTCTTAGGATTTCAGTCATTTTACTGAAAATCTAGTTAATCTGTTGTTCTACAGGAGGCACGTCTCACATGTATGATTCAAGTCAAAAATCCTATGAAGGAGTTCTATGGGTTATGTTTTTTGCACAGCACGCAGCCTTTCCAAGGGGGCGGTGGAAGTATTAATTTGTAAATTAAGCAGCTCTGTGAAGTTAAAAATGCTGCCCAGCTGCTCTTGGCTCTTGTCTTTAGCTTCCTGCCTAGATACCTTCCATGCATAGTCTGCATGTCCTTCCTGTATATGTGTGAGTTTTCATTGAGATTTCATGTAAACTCCCACATACCAAAGTCATACCAGTAGGCATTGACAGATTTAGGCACCAGTGAACTCTGAGGTCACTGGGAGCCCCCAACCACAGCAAGTTATCTTATATTGATATTTTGCTATGTCTATCAAATCAACAAAATCTAGTACAGCAATTTTGTGTATTCAATAAACCAAGTGGGTGATAACTCTTATTTATACCTCTTTTAAAATTCATAATATATCTGGTTATGTAACAGTGTTTTATCAAGCAACAGCTTTCGCAATTCCATTAAATATTTTACCACTGATGTATTGCCCCTGGCTTAGTTAAACCCTGCTGGTGGACATTCTGTCCACTAAAATTAACAACATATCTAGCTTTAGGTACCTGCAATAACCTTGGCTGCAAGGGGCCTTAATCATCCTTGACTGTGTGGGGGCCCCACAAAAGCTGTTGCTGGTTGGTGTAAATGAGGAGAAAAAAGTATTAATTTCCTGATTGTGCTCTTTAACCTGAACATGGCTGTGGTATGACCCTGTTAGGATAAAGCTGATAATGGCATCTTCTCTCAACTGCACCCATTCTAAAACCAGCCCTGCTCAGATGTTTGTGTACAGAAAGCTTCTGTAGGTTACATATATGTGTGCGTGTGTGTGTGGGGGGGTCTGTTTATTACTTCTTTAATTTTCATCACAGACAAACCTTAGAGGTGTGCACATGAGGTCATTATAGCTTTTGGGCTGAGGGTAGTATGGCCATTGTTTCTTTTACAAAGAAGGTTACTATAGCTTGTGTAGGGGTAGTGTATTGTCCAGGAGCAACAAAGTCAAGTACATCACTGTAATTATTATTATTTTTTCACTTTTCTCACAATCACACTTTAGGCACTTACACAGGTGACTGCCTTTTGGTGTTAGGTGAGGAGGCATGCTATGTATATGTATGTCAGCAGTCACTTGAAATACATGACTGTGCAATCTGAACCTATGGTTTCATTTCAATCTAATACCAGTAGAATGCATAGCCAGTCTTTTTTGGGGAGGTTAAAAAGGTAGGCAGTTCCCAGAAAGGACCTGTATATCCAGACAACAACTGGCTTGTTAGTTTATTGTGAGCTACTATTTTGTCATCTTTAAACATTAAACCTTGGTTACATCTTATATCTTCCTTGAAAGAAAAAAAAATAAAACTGAAATTATTTTCTTACTTGTGATTATTGTTTAGACCACCATTTGATTAAAAGGTTGGGAAGAAGCTCTAAAATACATCCCAGAACATTTATAACCCTATAGCTTCTTGGGCCTTGACTTATTTGAGTTTTTCCTAAATGGTTATTACTGCGCTGCCTTGGTCAGGGAAGGTGTGTTGAAAGGATGCAAGGAAACTAAAGCTGAACAGCAACAAAGTTTCTTTCCTCAATCATAATTTCTGTTCAAACCATCACTGGATGAAAAGGTTGTGTAAAAAGAAAAAATAAATAAAATGCACTTCAGAGCATATAGGAAGTTATAGCTTCTTAAAAGGCAAAATGAAAGAAAAGGAAGAAAACAGTTAATGGGCATGATGTGGGAAGCCCAAGATGGGGGAAATCAGGGGATGACTAGAGGGTGTATGTGTTTGTGGGTGGGTGGCTGAAAGAGTAGGACTAAGGTGCCACTTCACATAAGGCCAGACCTGTACATAGAGCTGCTGCAATATATCTTTGTTGCAACTGAGTGCCAGTAGCTATAAATGTCCCTTTGTGAGATGGGCCAACATATTGTAGTACAAAAGCCTGTTGTAATGTAAGAGTATTGTAGCTACAGGTCACTCTGTGTGTACTACACCTAAAACTCTGCAGCATAAATTAAGAGGTTGCTTAGAAGGGGTGGCAGTGACAGAGTGATATGTAGACTGGAAGTGCCCAGGGGCCCCCAACTTGACATCTGCTGTGGGCCCCCAAAATGCTAGCACTAGCATTGTACGTTTCTTTTGGGGAAAAACTTTCAACATATTATTTTTAATATTTAAATTTACTTTCTTGTCTGGGAAAGTATTTTCTAAGCTAGGAATATGTGTTTTTATTGACTGCCTCCTGACTTTGCTGTTCTTTTAAACAGGAGAGTACTTTTGTATTTGGCAGTTTAAAAGTTGATTTAAAAGTTCTAAAATAATTTTTTCCTGTGGAGATACAGAGTTTAAATTACTTTTTGGGGCTGGTAAAGTGTATTACAGTGCTGTTTATTGTGTTTTTGTTGGGAAAGGTGACTTTATATTACTTTTAACATTTTACTGGCTTGTGGCTTAGATTCCTTGGGAAGGAGCCACCATTTACATTTTGACCATGGAATAAACTACCAGTCCCATAATCAGTCTTTCTTCCAACCACAAAAATAAAAAAGCTAACTAAACAGCCTTTGCCATCACATCAGACTAGCAATTTGCCTCAGCCACAGAAGGGTGACTCTGCTGTGCGCAAAACTAGTTCCTTGGACCACTCGTCTTTTTCCCCAGATCATTCTGGTGTTGTCTACGCAGCTGCTATGGACTAGGGATAGCCATGTCCTCTGCAGCTGTTGGGGTATCCTTGGTGGGCAAGGGAAAGGAGCTTTTATTGGTCTTAGCAGAAGGAGCAGGGAAGGTGGACTTTCTTTACCAGAATGTTGTACCCATCCCTAGGGAAGCTGTTGCTGTTATTAAAAATTCTGTTTACCTTAATTTTCCTATCAAAAACAAACAGAAAACTAAACATAGATCTCTCCCTGTTCCAGTTTCACTGGACAGGAGTAGCTTATTACTTCTGGAACAGAATCTTGTACAGGCTATTGAACCATCTTATCAGGTGATTTCTGGTAATAGAAAAAGGGATTCCTCTTTTCCTGAAGAGGGTCAGGAAACTGAATCTGGAGAGAAGTGCGATGGGACAGATACAGTTTTTTTTTCTCCCTATATTTCTGATTCAGATTAAGAGGAGAGCATGTTATCTGAATCTCCCTGTCAAGGATTCTCTTTCTCTCAGACTGTTTCCAGAATGTGACAGTGTTTTCATAGGGAAAACAATTAGGTTTCTCAGTCCCTCAGAAAATGATGTTAGAGCTGGAATTCCAAGAACCTCACCAACCCACCCACCATCCAAGCTGCCAACATTGGAGTGTTTGCTACAGCCTGTGGTTTCCCTGATAGCCAGCCTGCTGCACCAAAGAAAGCATGTAGAATGTACAAAGTTTCTGTGTCTGTCAAATTTATATACAGCCATCCCAGACCTGACCCGGCAGCTATAGCTTTAGCCAATCCAGCTGCTGCATAGCATTTTGTAAACTCGAATCCCTCCCCTTCTGATAAGGATAAATAATTGATATGTTTGGGGAAAAATGTGCATGCTTCCGCAACTTTAATTTTTAGAATTTTGAATTGACAGTCATATGTTCATAGGTGTGTACTAGGCTAATGGCCCTGGAGCCTTTTCAAGCCTAGCCCATAGGATTACCATGGCATCGTGCTACCCGACCATATTTCCTAGTGCCAGTGTCGAATAGAGCCACTGGAGTGATCCCTGAGGTGAATTTTCTATTTCCCATCCACTCATCGAGATTTCTCTTGAAGAGGGCCAGTGAGGTGCTCTGCTTGACATGTATGGGAAGTCTATTCCATAGCACGGGCAGTCTATGGGTTATGAACCTGTCCCTCCAGCATGTTCTGTTGATTGTGGTAATGAGGTTGAGGTCTCTGGAGCGTGTGGTGCAGAGGGATTGGGATTTCTTTAGATGTAGCATTTCTAACAGAAGCTGGGTCAGACATGGTTTTGTAAGTCAAGCAGAGATTGTCTCTAAGTAGGTGATATGAGACAGAGAATAGTTGAAGTTTTTTGAGTCTGTCCATATAGGACAAGTGTTTAAGGCCTAGGATCCTCTTTGTGAGATACTTTTACGGCCTCTCCAGTTGTTGCAGGTGTCTAGTGAGGTACATGCCAAATGGGGCATTGTACTCGATGATTGACCTAATGAGGGAAGAATAGAGGGAGAGAATGACCTCTTTCTTCCTGGATGCAAAACCCTTAGTAATGAGATGTGCCACATAGAATGACTTTCTGATCTTGGTGACAATGTGGTGGTCAAAAGAGAGGTTGCTGTCAACCTGTGTTCCCATATCTCTTATAATGCCTTTTGTGTTCAGTGGACTACCATCAATGTGGTAATTCAAGGGAACTGGGTTTTTCCCAAGGGGGTTGATGACACATTTTTTGGCAATGAGCTTAAGGCCATGGTTCTAACACCAGTCGTTGGTCTCCTTGAGATCTTTCTGTAGGATGTCAACATTACTTGGGGAGTTAATAATAGCTCCCAACTTGCAATTGTCTGCGAACTTTGTCAGCCAGAGTCCCTTCGTGTTGGCCTGGACTTCAGAGAAGTCGATACCAAACAGGAGAAGACCCAGGACTGAACCCTGTGGGATTCCACTCATGACTGGTCGGCAGACTGACTTGGAGTGGGCTACTTTCACACTGTGGGTTCTATCTGTGAGCCAGTTTGCAACCCACCTAGTGATATAGGTGTTGATGCCTAGCTTAGTGAGTTTTTCTATGATTCCTGAGTGGGGAATGGTTTCCACAGCTCTGGTGACTGACTCAAAGAAGTCGACCAAATTGAGCAGGCATGCTCTACCCTTCACAAAACCAAACTGTGTAGGATCCAGAATTTGGAGATTCCCTATATCCTTGTTTATTATGTCCATGATGACCATAGGTTTGCATATCAGACTGGTCAGGCTAATGGGGCGATAATTCCTGGGGTCTGTAGTCGCTCTTCCTTTGTGAAGAGGGATGACCGTAGCAGTGCGCCATTTGGTAGGGACAAAGACTGAAGTGAGGCTGTGATTGAACAGGACACACAGGTGAGGTGTCTGTTCACTCTGTAGTTCATGTAGAACACAGCCAGGGATATTGTCAGGTCCCATAGAAGCTGTATTCTTGGCCTTGGACAGTGTTGTTTTAACCTGTGCAGCAGTAATACTGGGTTCCTGGCAATCTACTGGTATTGTGATTGGTCCTTTGGTGGGGGAGAGGGGTAACGTTAGCACTGAATCTGTCGGCCAGTATATTGGCAATATCTGTTGGCTCAGTATTGGAGGTACCATTGTGCAGTAGCTTAAGCAAATCTGGGTATTGCCGTGGAGATTCTTTACATAACTATAGAAGGCCTTGTGGTTGTCTTTACTACCTGCTACAATTCTGTTTTCATAGCTAACTTTAGAGGATTTGATGAGGGGATTTCAACCTTTTGTTGAGGCTGATAAGGGAGTTTTTCCAGTCTTGGGACTTCACCTTATTCTGCATCAGTTTCCTCCTTCTCTTGTAGACTTTGTTTATGGCAGGGGACCACCAGATTGGCTTCTTTTTTTTTTTGAGGAGAGTGTCTTGGTTCTATTGGGTATGGAGATTCATGCATTTGTGTACGTGTTCGTAGAGTGCATTGGTGTATGATTCGGCAGTCATGCAACTATTCTCCATTTGCATGGGTGCTGTGAAGTTAGCCACCTCTGTTTTTAGGAGCCCAAAGTTAGCCTTGGAGAAGTTTTTCATGGTGGTTACCTTTGTGGGGGTGGGGGGGTGGGAGGGATGTGGATTTCCAAAGTTATTAGTTTGTGGTCGGATCTAACCAGGGAGGAGTTGACTATTGGTGTAGAGCAATGGTCGCCCATGTTAGTAATGACCGGGTCAAGGATGTTGCTACCTCTAGTGGGGTTAAGAATGAGCTGGTCCAGGGCATTGGAATTAATGAATTCCAGAAAGCATTGGGCAAATGTATTGGTACATGAGTAGTTTCCCAGTTAATGGAGGGGTAGTTGAAGTTGCCCATTATGAGAGTGTTAAGTTGGACCCTAATATTCTCCAGGGTGCTTAGGAACGTGGAGTATGAGTCTTGGGACATGGTTGGGGACCTATTGCAGGCTACGACCTGAATCGCTGTCTTACCCAGTGTTAGCTGCACCTGAAGTATCTCAGATGCATTATGTTGGGCTACCAGTCTGGAGGTGTGCACATCCTTTATGAGTATGGAAACACCACTGCCTTTGGAGCTTCAGTCCAAGTTCTGGGGCTGAAAGGTGTGGAACGAGTTATAGCCTGGTAGTGCAGGAGTGCTTTCTGCTGCCTTGAACCAAGTCTCTGTTACAGTACAAATGTCGATGTTCTTCATTTTAAGGAGTGCCTCGAGTTAGTGCATTTTGAGATTTAGACTTCTAGTGTTGAGCAGCATGACTCTCAGATTGCATTTGTTTGTAGCTGTTACAGTGGTAATTTGGTCTTTGGAATACCACCTAAAAAAGGCAGTATAGGGGTGGCAAGAGCCTTGGCCAGTATCCAGAAGCCTAGGGGTGACAGATGCAGGCCATCTTTGGCAAAGCATCGAGGTCTGTCAATCATGTCATCCCAGGCAGACAGATACTGGATCCCCTTAGAATGACACCAGAAACTTAGCCAATTGTTGAAATCCATCATTTTCTGCTTGTAATGTGGTATCATTCTGGGTTATGGTAGGATGCTGCACAGGGCTAGGGTCATACCCGCCTGGGCTACATAATCCGAGAGCTCCTGCATGTCCAGGGAGGTACATTTCAGGTCATTCACACCCACATGTACAATGACAGAGTCATATTTGTACCTGTTGTTGAGGGACCTAAGTGCATGCGTTATGTGGTGGATCCTGGCGCCTGACAGGCAGATGACTGTTACTTTCTCCTTATTCAAACTAGTGAGCAGGACATCAGTGTGCCTCACTGTTGAGTCACCTATGACTAGTGTGTTGGGCATGCTGTTTTGCCTTAGGGGCTTTGGTTGAGTGGCACACTGTTTAGGAGAGTTATGTGTTTTGTGATTAATGTTGTGTTGTGGTGGTCGAGTGTGTTTCTGCCTTGGAGGTCTCTGCTGTTTGGGCAGATTTTTATTAAGAGCCTCTGCGAAGGTAGGTGTGTGGTTTGTGTTTTTGTGTGAAGGCAGTGCTAGTGTGTGTTCTGGAAGGCTATGTGTTCCATGTGGTGTGGTGAAAGTGTTGACCTTCTCCTCTTGACCAGCTATTCTTGGCTGGAGAGTGCTTGGCTTCCAATTTGGATATATAAGTGCATCTCTCACAAGTCTGAGTGTTGGGAGGTAAGAGGAGAGGGTTGTCAGTGTACATGAGGCAGTTGCTACATTGCCTCAGGATGCCCAAGTTCACCAGATTAACTCATTAACCCTGAGTACTATCACAGGATGCATCTGTGGTTACATCCGAACGCTCCCTGAGATGAGAGCTATTCTTGTACATTATACCCGAGTGTCGTCTGGCAGCATGACTTTATTTACAAGCACAGTTTAACTTCACTGATGAAAACTAAATTGAAAAAGTATCTGAACTTTAACTACCTTCTCAACTTTATTTTCACAGTGGAGTTAACTATAGCTTACATAGGATTTTTTAAAGAAAATCGGCTTTCTGTGGTTATCACTCACAGCTAGCTGATTTTCTCTGCACTGCAATTTAATTTGGCATACCTGTCCAAGTGATGAAGGCACACTGTATTTCTTCCTTTGGCTGCATTAATTCCCACCCCCAAAAAATATAAAAGATATTATAAAGCCCTAATTTTAGTTACTTTTATAATAAATAAAAAACTTTAGACCGTATTGTTTCACTGGCCCCGGAAGTCATGTAAGCAGTGGCAGCCAATCAGATTTGTGTAGTCATGGCCACATCTTGTGTAACATCTCCGCCTGCTATTTCCTGTTTATGTCCATTTTTCATACAATTGTGGTTTTCTCTGCTGTAATTAATGATCATACTGACAGACTCACCCCCCACTCTGGAATCATAGATAAACTTACTAAGCTGGGCATTAATCCGTATGTCACCCAATGGGTTGCTAACTGGCTTACTGATAGAACCCACACTGTAAAAGTAGCCGACTCCAAATCCAGCTCCAGACAAGTGACAAGTGGAGTACCTCAGGGTTCAGTCCTGGGACCGCTCTTTTTTGCCATCTACTTCTCTGAAGTACAGGCCAACACTAAGGGACTCTGGATAACAAAGTTCACAGATGACTGCAAACTGGGAACCATTATTGAATCCCCAAATGATGTGGATACTCTACAAAAGGGCCTTACAGAAACAGATGCTTGGTGCCAGAGCCATGGGCTCAAGCTCAATGCCAAGAAATGTATAGTTATCCCCTTTGGGAAAAAACATGTATCCGTGAATTACCATATAGGTGGCAGTACACTAAACACCGAAAGTGTGATAAGAGACTTAGGGACACAGGTGGACAGTGATCTCACCTTCGATAACCACATCGCCACAACAGTCAGGAAATCCTTCTATGTGGCACACCTCATCACTAAGGGCTTTTCATCCAGAAAAAGGAGGTCATTGTCCCACTGTACTCATCCCTCATTAGACCCATTGTAGAATACAATGCCCCGTTTGGTATGTACCTCTCAAGACATATGCAACAACGGGAAAGGCCACAGAAATACCTCACTAAAAGAATCACAGGCCTAAAGCAGATGCCCTACGCTGACCGCCTTAAAAAACTCCAGCTATACTCTGTTGCATATTGTCTACTCAGAGGCGATCTTTGCTTAACATACAAGGCCATGTCAAACCCAGAGCTGTTGGACATGCTACACTTAAAGAAATCCCAATCCCTCAGAGCCACACACTCCAGGGAGCTAAACCTTGTCATCACAATAAACAAAACATGCTGGAGGGATAGGTTCCTGACCCAGAGACTCCCCAGACTCTGGAATAGATTGCCCATACATGTCAAGCAGAGTGCCTCTTTGGTCCTCTTCAAAAGGAACCTTGACGATTGGATGGGAGAAAGGAAATACATTCCGGGGATCACGTCAGTCGCCCTGCTAGACAGGGGTCCAGGGAAGTAAATAGTGTGGGAAGAAATAGCCAGGGAATTGTTATGGCTAGGCTTGTATAGGCCCTAGGGCTGATAGCCTAGTACCAACCTATGAACATAAGTTTCAATCTTCATTCCATCCCTTTCAGAAAATTCATGCTAATGTTAAACCTGTTATTCTATCAACTTTCAGTGTAAAAAAAGTAAGACAGAAAAAAGTGTGCATGTGTGTGTGTATGTCTATCTTTCTGTCTGTCTGTGTGAGTGAATGTATGTAAGCAGGAGAGACTGTGTGTTAGAGATCAAGAGTGAGAGCAATGTTATGTGAGTGAATGAATGTATGTAAGCAGGAGAAACTGTGTTAGAGATTGAGAGAGAGTGAGAGTGATGTTGTGTGTCGTGTTCCTAACCCTCGGAGACTTACACTATTTTTTCTAAACCTTTATTAATCTGCTTGTTGCATTTGTAGGAATCAGATTTATACAGTTTACATTAGGCACTAACCAGCTTCATAACAACTTCATAACAACCGCAAGCAGAATACCGGCAGTTAACCGTTACTGCATTTCAGTAACATTTGCACCCCATAACCCTTTGCACACTTAGTTACGGCACTACATTTATTATCTCATTTCATGCAAAGGACAGAAAAGCTCATGCTCTGAGGGTGCTCATGTTTTGGTAAGGCACAGAAAGACTTGAGTGTACAGTGTGGTATAGCCATAGCTTTTGGAATTTTATGTTTTAATTAAATAAAGTTAGTATTCATGGTAATAGTGTTAGGCTTTCTGTGGGATTTTTCTATATATGTGAGTTAAAAGAAATTAATCAATAATAGCATGGTTGTTTGAACCATAGTGTATTCCGAGCACACAGTGGGCTGGATTTACAAAAGCTTGCACGGAGTGCAAGAAGAGTGTAGGAGCTCACGGCGGCAATATGTCTGCCGTGCGATCCAGGTACAGCCAGCAGGGGCATGCACAAGAGCTGCTAAAACTACTCTTGCACGGACAGCGTCATGGTATGCAAATTATCTAATTTGTTGCTGAAAGCTATGCAAATAAGGTAAATTTGCAATCCAGAAAACACTAACCTGTCCGTGGAAGATTAGTGTTATCTTCAGAAATGTACTCCGTTGGTAACGGAGTACCGTTCTGCAAATAGCTAAATGGAGCTATGACAGCTCCAAATAAAGGATGCATGCAGTTGAGGAAGCATACCAATGGCCAAATATAAGACCATTGGCATTTATAGATGTTTAAAATTATTAAAATCTAACTTTTTTCCCTGATCTCTGATGTTTAAGCATAGCACAGCACCGTGCAAACGTGTGGCGCTTTAAAAAACAAGAACATAATTTAGCAATAGCCAAAAATAGGCATTTTCACTAAAAAGCTTATCCTGCCATGCAGGTGAATGGCAGGCTGAAGACAACATGGCCACTGGGTAGTGGTTGCTAAGGGGGGGAAGCTCAGTGTAAGAGATGTAACCATGCATTAGTAGGCAATCCTATGCAAATGAGGATAAGGATAGTGAATCCCAATTTTCCCCAGCATGTGCGCCATGTCCCAAGAGTGTAAGTGTAGGAGTAGGTGAGTAGTAGCGTAGAATATAGGTGAAATCATGAGGGGGTATGTCAGAAAGGCTGTAAGCTAATTGGAGCACAGTGGCTTGTGTTTGCCCTGAGTTGCTCAGGATTGCAAGAGGCCTGTCTACAGTTGTCCTATTTGAAAACCTGAAACCAAAGGTGCACACTGTTAAAAGTTCAGAAATTTCTTGCAAACATGCACACAGCGTGTGTGCTCGTGTGTGCTCGTGAGCGCGTGTGTGCGAGGCGCTGCCCCGGGCGGAAACAGAAAGGGGAAAGGAAGGAAAAGAAGTAGTAGGAAGATAACCAAGGAGAACTAGCAGAGCTGCCAGGTGAAAGATATCAGAATCAGCCAATTACACAGGCAGCAGACTATCCCAGCCCAGCCCAGCACTTTAAACTCTGCAAACAGCATCCCCCCTGTTTTTTCCCAAGAACTCTGCAATACTGCAGTATACAAAGAGGGAAAGCTTAAAAAGCTTAAGTCAGACAAAATGTTAGGGGCTGCTCTTGCTATCATAAACCAACATGTGCAAGGTGCTGAGGGTGATGATGTTGTGAATGCTGCTGAGCAACCCACAGTGAGGAGACTGAGAAGAGTGTACAGACCCAGGGTAACCTACCAGGGGCTACATGAGCTGGAGATAGTGGAGCACTATAGGGTGGACAGAGATCTCCTGCAGCAAATTGTTGAGCTGTGCTGGTCACGCCTCACACACAGAACCAACAGAGGAAAACCCATCCCAGTGGATACCAAGGTATGTGTTGGCATAAGAATACTAGCTACAGGTACCTTCCAAAGACCAATTGGTGATATGATGGGGATTTCACAGGCATCAGCATCCAGGGTACTCCACCAGTTCCTGGATGCCATGTCAGCACATGTTGGTGACCACATATATTTCCCCAATTCCTATGAGGCATTGGCCAGCAATATCGACTTTTCCACCAAACAGCAGAATACCGTGAGGTAGTGGGTGCAATAGACTGTATGCACATATGCATCAATGCACCACCCAGTGAGCGGGGTAAGGTCTACATCAACCGCAAGGGCTTCCCTCCATCAACTGCCAGGTGGTGCGATGCACAGGGCATAATAATGAATGTGTGTGCTGGCTGCCCTGGAAGCTATCACGATTCCCACATCTGGCATCTGATGCAATTGTACCGGAGATTTGCCAATGGGGCATCCCTGATGGTCACCTAGTGGGAGATGCTGGATGCGCACTGGAGCCATGGCTGATGACACCCATCAGAAATGCATACACACCTGAACAAGAACTCCATAATGAGGCACACTCACAAACAAGAAACATAATTGAGCGTGTGTTTGGGATGCTCAAGTCACGGTTCTGGTGCCTGGGCACATCTGGTGGAGCCTTGCAGTACTCACCAACTGCATGTATGCAAATTGTTATGGTATGTGCTATGCTACACAATATGGTCCTGCGGAAACAGCTGCAGCAGAAACAGCATGGGGCAGGACCAAACAGCCCCCCACCATTGCCAAGGCCTGCACAGGCACAGCGTGACTCGGAGGAGGAACAACCTGAGCCTGCCCCAGTAGGCAGAAGGAGGCGTGCCCAGTATGCCCTGGCCTTGGCAAAGAGGCAACGTATAGCACTGACTCAGTAGGAACGTATGTGTGTGTTTTACATTAATTTGATCAAAAGTAATTTTTATCGAACAAAAAAAAGCTGGCATTCGTGATTGAAAATCAGCTCATCACATGTTTTTTTTTTTTTTTATTTGTTAGATTGCAGCACAGTGGGGATCAGGGATTTTGCCCTTTCCTACTGTAGTGTGAAGTCAGAGCTAGTATATGTAATTAGCAGAGAGTGTGAACGTTGCAGGAAAAGGGGTTTGTCACACTCTCAAAAAGGAAAGTTTTACCTTTCTTTTCCATCGGCTGGTGATCAACCATTTGTGGTTGATCACTTGCTGTTTGATGTATTGATTTCTTTTACATTTTGACACACAACCATATATCTGGGTGTATATAAATATTTTTATACATGTATGTGCATATAGAGGAGAAACACACATGCACAGACATTGGATAAGTAGTACATGTACTGTTCTTCTTTCTGGTATTTTACTACTAGCTGATCAGCCACTGAAGTCTGAAGTTACCTAGTTTCTCTTGGATCTTTCCACTAACACCAAATGACATCAAATATTGGTCTACATGCAGTTGTGATCCCTTCCTAACTTTGATTAGGTCAGAAGTAAGCAATCAGACAAGATCACAGCAGCGGCAGTAGCAGCAGAGCTGTGGTTGGGTGGGGAGGCTGTGGGTACGTTCTAACTTTGATCATCATGTTTCCAGCTGTTATACCTAACAGCCCAACTGTCTGCAACTGGCTGCAATAACTGCTTAATTAAAATATAAGAATTGTGAAGGGTGTAGATAAAACAAGGTATAATATTTTTTTTCTGAAAGAAGGGATCATCACATTTGCCGGGTTGTTTCAAAGACAGACTAGACAGCTACTATTTATGTTACTACTACTACTTTTTCCTCATCTTCTACACATACTACCAAAGACTCGGACTTAATAAATTAACCTGATTTCATGGTCTAGAGGTCAAAAGCTTGTACATGTGTAATGTCTAACATTTAAATAAGCAAATAAATTGGCCTGACTTCTAGGCAGATACCAAAATAGCAATAGAAACTTTTGGGGAACACAGCTGTAGGGGCTGAAACCCAGCAGCACAATAGCACCTGCCTCCCCTGGTACAGGTGGAACTGTGAGGCATAGTGGAGACTAGGTGATGTGTCCTCCTGGATGTGTTACTGGGCAGGGATCCTACTATGCTCTGAGATACTTGACAGTCTCATCTGCAGGATGCCTTAATACAGGTCAACTCAAGAAGGCACCGTATGGCAGAAGAAAGGAAACGTAGTTGCTTCATCTATAACCATCTTCCTTTGGACACCACTGGCCATGGTACATGGTGCACTCCATAACAGTGGACATTCAGATTTGCTACTTCCTTTATTGCAGATACCATTCACCTGTATTTGTCTATCAAGCTTAAGGATGAATGGTTGTCTACTATAAAGAATGTCCCCTTTGAGTAACATTTGCCTGGAACAGGGTGTTTTACACTGTAATGGACAGTCACATCTGCCACTTACAGTACTGTACCTGCCATATTTATATATGAAACTGCTTAGCAATTGGCAAGGCTGGTGGCATCATGCAGGGGATTACCTCCTGTTGACAGTATTGCCATATGCATATGGTGTACTGTGCCATACTTTCCACTTAGTCTAAGTTATCAAAATAATCACAAGTCTTAACCACCATGTCTGTTCATTCTGCATAGAGTATTGCTTGTGAACATCTTTGTTACTGCTGATTATTTTAGATGCATACCTGCAATTCACAAGCATGTGCATCTACATCCATACATTTTGGCACTAGGAGTTTATTTTTAAGAATGTTCTCATACCCCAGTTTAGCTGAACCAAGACTGCCATTAAGTTAAACTTAAGTGCTGTTTTCACCAGTGTAGCATTATTTGCAGCAGGCATGCTGTGTTCCATGCTGTTTTACTAAATGCAGCTCTATTCCACCCTTCTGTGAAACCAGTTACCTCTGAGGACAGTGGTTCTCTGAGCCTAGGAACATAGGAACAATACTAGACAGGCAGTCACAGGGACCACAATATGCCTAGCCATGTTCACCTTTAAGTAGACACACACAAAAAACATTTGTGACTCACTTTTCAAGCAAGTAATAGTGCCCCCCTTCCAAATCAAACAAGGCAGTACATGATAACCCTGCTCTAACTTTGTGTCTACTTATCCAGTTATCAAGACTAGCATTAAAGGTAGCCAAACTAGAGCACTGTTTGACCTGTAATCATAACTTGTCCCTGTGACTCTTGTTTATTTGTTGGTGTAGACTTAGGTCCCTAGAGTGGGTGTTTGTGGAGCCACTAGTTTTGTGAAGTAGAAGCTCAAACAGGATAGTGGCTTTCATGGCTTAAAAAGTGACCCAAGTCACCTCAGAGATGTTGATAAGCTCCTGAATATATGAAGAGTCATTCTAATCTATTGCAATAGTTAAAGTATTTAAGACCTGTAATTTTCTTGGTTAGAAGTCTTGTATTTGCACATACCAAAGGGGCCACTATATTTGATGATGGGTCAGGTAAAGGAAGATTTATATGATGACTTATTTACATCTTGAAGATATTCCCTTGGAAATTAACTGGGGCAGATAGAAGGACTTCTTGATTATGGTGGAAACATGAAGATTAAATGACAGAGACATCTACATCAGTATCTAGGTCTCTTATGACAGCATTTGTCTGAAGAGGAGTCCTATTTATAACACTGCAGGTGGGAGCACGTTTTTGTATTTCCATAACTGGCTCATATAGCACCAATGCCACTTCATGATCTGGCATGGCTCTAAGTGGGGAAGTAATAAAAAAATACTTAAAAAAGATCCATTCTCTGATATAGAGCCAGATTTACGAAAGCTTGCACGAAGTGCAGGAAGATTGTAGGAGCTCACAGAGGCAATATGTCTGCAGTGCAATCCAGGTACAGCCAGCAGGGGCGTGCACAAGAGCTGCTAGAGCTACTCTTGCACGGTCAGCATAATGGTATGCAAATTACCTCATTCGCTGCTGAAAGCTATGCAAATGAGGTAAATTTGCAATCCAGGAAACACTAACCTGTCCGTGGAAGATTAGTGTTATCTGCAGAAATGTACTCCGTTGGTAACGGGGCACCGTTCTGCAAATAGCTAAACAGAGCTATGACAGCTCCAAATAAAGGATGCATACAGTTGAGGAAGCATGCCAATGGCCAAATATAAGGCCATTGGCATTTATAAATCTTTAAAATGATCAAAATCTAACTTTTTTTCCCCGATCTCCGATGTTTAAGAATATGCAGCACCACAAACGCGGCACTTTAAAAACAAGAAAATAATTTAAAAATAGCCAAAAATAGCCATTTTCACTAAAGCTTATCCTGCCATGCAGTTGAATGGCAGGCTGAAGACAACATGGCCACTGAGTAGTGGTTGCTAAGGGGGGGAAGCTCAGTGTGAGAGATGTAACCATGCTTTAGTAGGCAATCCTATGCAAATGAGGATAAGGATAGTGAATCCCAATTTTCCCCAGCATGTGAGCCATGTCCCAAGAGTGTAAGTGTAGGAGTAGGTGAGTAGTAGAGTAGATGATAGGTGACATCATGGGGGTGTGTGTCAGAAAGGCTGTATGCTTATTGGAGCACAGTGTCTTGTGTTTGCCCTGAGTTGCTCAGGATTGCAAGAGGCGTGTCTACAGTTGTCCTTTTTGAAAACCAGAAACCAAAGGTGTATGCCGTGAATGTATCTGAAATTTCTTGCAAATGTGCACACAGCGTGTGCGCTTGTTTGCGTGGCGCTGCCCTGGGCGGAAACAGAAAGGGAAAAGAAAGGAAAAGAAGTAGTAGGAAGTTAACCAAGGAGAACTGGCAGAGCTGCCAGGTGAAATATATCAGAATCAGCCAATTACACAGGTAGCAGACTAGCCCAGCCCAGCCCAGCACTTTAAACTCTGCAAACAGCATTCTTCCCTGTTTTTTCCAAAGAACTCTGCAACACTGCAGTATACAAAGAGGGAAAGCTTAAAAACTTTAAAGTCAGACAAAATGTTAGGGGCTGCTCTTGCTATCATAAACCAATATGTGCAAGGTGCTGAGGGTGGTGATGTTGTGAATGCTGCTGAGCAACCCACAGTGAGGAGACGGAGAAGAGTGTACAGATCCAGGCTAACCTACCAGGGGCTACATGAGCTGGAGATAGTGGAGCGCTATAGGGTGGACAGAGACCTCCTGCAGCAAATTGTTGAGCTGTGCCGGCCACGTCTCACACACAGAACCAACGGAGGGGAACCCATCCCAGTGGATACCAAGGTATGTGTTGGGCTAAGAATACTAGCTACAGGTACCTTCCAGAGACCAACTGGTGATATGATGGGGATTTCACAGGCATCAGCATCCAGGGTACTGCACCAGTTTCTGGATGCCATGTCAGCACATGTCGGTGAGCATGTATATTTCCCCAATTCCCGTGAGGCATTGGCCAGCAATATGCGTCTTTTCCACCAAATAGCAGAATACCCTGAGGTAGTGGGTGCAATAGACTGCACGCACATACACATCAAAGCACCACCCGGTGAGCAGGTTAGGATCTACATCAACCGCAAGGGCTTCCCCTCCATCAACTGCCAGGTCATGTGCGATGCCCAGGGCATAATAATGAATGTGTGTGCTGGCTGCCCTGGAAGTTATCACAATTCCCACATCTGGCATCTGACGCAGCTGTACCAGAGATTTGCCAATGGGGACATCCCTGATGGTCACCTAGTGGGGGATGCTGGATATGCACTGGAGCCGTGGCTGATGACACCCATCAAAAATGCACACACACTCGAATAAGAACTCCATAATGAGACACACGCACAAACAAGAAACATAACTGAGCGTGTGTTTGGGATGCTCAAGTCACAGTTCCGGTGCCTGGACACATCTGGTGGAGCCTTGCAGTACTCACCAACTACATGTACCCAAATTGTCATGGTATGTGCCATGCTACACAATATGATCCTGCGGAAACAGCTGCAGCAGGAACAACATGGGGCAGGGCCAAACAGCCCCCCATCATTGCCAAGGCCTGCACAGGCACAGTGTGACTCAGAGGAGGAACAACCTGAGCCTGAGCCTGCCCCAGTAGGCAGAAGGAGGCATGCCCAGTATGCCCTGGCCTTGGCAAAGAGGCAACGCATAACACATACACTGACTCAGTAGGAACCCTGGAAATGACACCTCTCTCTGACTCGCACATACAGTAAAAGGGATGCCTAATTTGACACTACCTGTTTTCAAACATGTATAGGGAGTGTAATATGTGCATCCGACATAGGCAGCCCTGCAGCACCACCTGAGGCATGAGTCCCTCTTTTAAGCAATATAAAGCACTGCTAAGCAAAATTTACCAGCATTGAGCATATTTAAATACAATTGCGCATAGCTGTGCACTGCTCTAACCAGCGCAACGTCGGGCAACTTCGGGCAAAGTTGGGCAATGTTGGGCAAAGTCGGGCAAAGTCGAGAAAAGTCGGGTAAACACGTTCACACCTGCTTTACTGTTCCTTAACCAGTCAGGTCTGCCCAGCAGGAAAATAAAAAGCAGTGACAGGGCTTGAATTCAGGATACTGTGCACTATAGTCACAGTACTGAACCACTAAGCCATGACAGCATTTCACTGGCACAGACACAACTTAAGTCACTCACACATACCAGTTGGGGGGTCACATACCTAACAGTCACAGCCAGCAGGACAATTGTAGACAAACGCAAACACAAACAAATGCTGTATTCTGCCCTCTGAAGAGGCATATGAGTAACCTCCCCCCAGGCCTATGCAGACAGATAACAGCAGGCCAGGCAGTGTGATGTGGGTTGGGTAGGCTATGAAGTCACAAACTAATATGTGTATAATTGGAAGCTAAGGTCTGTAGTACAGTGGTATGCCTTAAGCCAGTACGATAGGCAACAGTACAGACTGAAATGGAGTACCTGACATAGCAGTGCAGGCCTAGCAAATGTGTAAGTGTCAGGTGTACCCCTCATCCTATGTACACCCACAGTAACAATCAGGTGTGCCCCCCCCCCCCCGGATAGACATGTACAAATAATAGCTGTCCCTCCTGTATGTAGAAATGTTGATAAGTCTATGCAAATTGACTCATGGAAGCCCTGCAGGCACAGCATGCTTCCTGTCGATGTACAACACAAAGGTGAGCCCTGAAGTAAAAACCAACTTGATTTTTCACACACATATAGTATATATGCCCATAGTGGGCATGCTCACACACACAAACACATTTAGCAAATTTCAGTCAGAAACATACTGAAAGGTCATACTGGGCATGCTCACACACTTAAACAAATGAAGAAAATGTCAGTCAACAACATACTGAAAGGTAATACTGGGCATGCTCACACACTTAGGCCATGTCTGAGTACAGCAGTGGGCCACACATATCTGGCAGTTACATTTCTTACTCCAGACACTTGTCACTATTCACCAATCCTGCCTTGTGCACACAGTGATATGAAAACAGACCCATATAATATATTGGACCCGTCATAATCAAACTATGTACTACAAGTACTTAAATTGTTCAATGAAAGTGAAAATGCAAAGAAGATCAATAAATCTCCGATCAGTATCATCAAGAAACAATGAGCACTCCTAACATTATCCAAGCCATATTCTGGCAAAAATATTGCCAAAGAGTCCATAGAGAACCATGAAGCTTTCTTTCGCTATGTCATGCACACAGCGTGTGTGCTCGTGTGTGCTCGTGAGCGCGTGTGTGCGAGGCGCTGCCCCGGGCGGAAACAGAAAGGGGAAAGGAAGGAAAAGAAGTAGTAGGAAGATAACCAAGGAGAACTAGCAGAGCTGCCAGGTGAAAGATATCAGAATCAGCCAATTACACAGGCAGCAGACTATCCCAGCCCAGCCCAGCACTTTAAACTCTGCAAACAGCATCCCCCCTGTTTTTTCCCAAGAACTCTGCAATACTGCAGTATACAAAGAGGGAAAGCTTAAAAAGCTTAAGTCAGACAAAATGTTAGGGGCTGCTCTTGCTATCATAAACCAACATGTGCAAGGTGCTGAGGGTGATGATGTTGTGAATGCTGCTGAGCAACCCACAGTGAGGAGACTGAGAAGAGTGTACAGACCCAGGGTAACCTACCAGGGGCTACATGAGCTGGAGATAGTGGAGCACTATAGGGTGGACAGAGATCTCCTGCAGCAAATTGTTGAGCTGTGCTGGCCACGCCTCACACACAGAACCAACAGAGGGGAACCCATCCCAGTGGATACCAAGGTATGTGTTGGCATAAGAATACTAGCTACAGGTACCTTCCAAAGACCAATTGGTGATATGATGGGGATTTCACAGGCATCAGCATCCAGGGTACTCCACCAGTTCCTGGATGCCATGTCAGCACATGTTGGTGACCACATATATTTCCCCAATTCCTATGAGGCATTGGCCAGCAATATGCGACTTTTCCACCAAACAGCAGAATACCGTGAGGTAGTGGGTGCAATAGACTGTATGCACATATGCATCAATGCACCACCCAGTGAGCGGGGTAAGGTCTACATCAACCGCAAGGGCTTCCCCTCCATCAACTGCCAGGTCGTGTGCGATGCACAGGGCATAATAATGAATGTGTGTGCTGGCTGCCCTGGAAGCTATCACGATTCCCACATCTGGCATCTGATGCAATTGTACCGGAGATTTGCCAATGGGGGCATCCCTGATGGTCACCTAGTGGGAGATGCTGGATGCGCACTGGAGCCATGGCTGATGACACCCATCAGAAATGCATACACACCTGAACAAGAACTCCATAATGAGGCACACTCACAAACAAGAAACATAATTGAGCGTGTGTTTGGGATGCTCAAGTCACGGTTCTGGTGCCTGGGCACATCTGGTGGAGCCTTGCAGTACTCACCAACTGCATGTATGCAAATTGTTATGGTATGTGCTATGCTACACAATATGGTCCTGTGGAAACAGCTGCAGCAGAAACAGCATGGGGCAGGACCAAACAGCCCCCCACCATTGCCAAGGCCTGCACAGGCACAGCGTGACTCGGAGGAGGAACAACCTGAGCCTGCCCCAGTAGGCAGAAGGAGGCGTGCCCAGTATGCCCTGGCCTTGGCAAAGAGGCAACGTATAGCACTGACTCAGTAGGAACGTATGTGTGTGTTTTACATTAATTTGATCAAAAGTAATTTTTATCGAACAAAAAAAAGCTGGCATTCGTGATTGAAAATCAGCTCATCACATGTTTTTTTTTTTTTTTATTTGTTAGATTGCAGCACAGTGGGGATCAGGGATTTTGCCCTTTCCTACTGTAGTGTGAAGTCAGAGCTAGTATATGTAATTAGCAGAGAGTGTGAACGTTGCAGGAAAAGGGGTTTGTCACACTCTCAAAAAGGAAAGTTTTACCTTTCTTTTCCATCGGCTGGTGATCAACCATTTGTGGTTGATCACTTGCTGTTTGATGTATTGATTTCTTTTACATTTTGACACACAACCATATATCTGGGTGTATATAAATATTTTTATACATGTATGTGCATATAGAGGGAGAAACACACATGCACAGACATTGGATAAGTAGTACATGTACTGTTCTTCTTTCTGGTATTTTACTACTAGCTGATCAGCCACTGAAGTCTGAAGTTACCTAGTTTCTCTTGGATCTTTCCACTAACACCAAATGACATCAAATATTGGTCTACATGCAGTTGTGATCCCTTCCTAACTTTGATTAGGTCAGAAGTAAGCAATCAGACAAGATCACAGCAGCGGCAGTAGCAGCAGAGCTGTGGTGGGGGTGGGGAGGCTGTGGGTACGTTCTAACTTTGATCATCATGTTTCCAGCTGTTATACCTAACAGCCCAACTGTCTGCAACTGGCTGCAATAACTGCTTAATTAAAATATAAGAATTGTGAAGGGTGTAGATAAAACAAGGTATAATATTTTTTTTCTGAAAGAAGGGATCATCACATTTGCCGGGTTGTTTCAAAGACAGACTAGACAGCTACTATTTATGTTACTACTACTACTTTTTTCCTCATCTTCTACACATACTACCAAAGACTCGGACTTAATAAATTAACCTGATTTCATGGTCTAGAGGTCAAAAGCTTGTACATGTGTAATGTCTAACATTTAAATAAGCAAATAAATTGGCCTGACTTCTAGGCAGATACCAAAATAGCAATAGAAACTTTTGGGGAACACAGCTGTAGGGGCTGAAACCCAGCAGCACAATAGCACCTGCCTCCCCTGGTACAGGTGGAACTGTGAGGCATAGTGGAGACTAGGTGATGTGTCCTCCTGGATGTGTTACTGGGCAGGGATCCTACTATGCTCTGAGATACTTGACAGTCTCATCTGCAGGATGCCTTAATACAGGTCAACTCAAGAAGGCACCGTATGGCAGAAGAAAGGAAACGTAGTTGCTTCATCTATAACCATCTTCCTTTGGACACCACTGGCCATGGTACATGGTGCACTCCATAACAGTGGACATTCAGATTTGCTACTTCCTTTATTGCAGATACCATTCACCTGTATTTGTCTATCAAGCTTAAGGATGAATGGTTGTCTACTATAAAGAATGTCCCCTTTGAGTAACATTTGCCTGGAACAGGGTGTTTTACACTGTAATGGACAGTCACATCTGCCACTTACAGTACTGTACCTGCCATATTTATATATGAAACTGCTTAGCAATTGGCAAGGCTGGTGGCATCATGCAGGGGATTACCTCCTGTTGACAGTATTGCCATATGCATATGGTGTACTGTGCCATACTTTCCACTTAGTCTAAGTTATCAAAATAATCACAAGTCTTAACCACCATGTCTGTTCATTCTGCATAGAGTATTGCTTGTGAACATCTTTGTTACTGCTGATTATTTTAGATGCATACCTGCAATTCACAAGCATGTGCATCTACATCCATACATTTTGGCACTAGGAGTTTATTTTTAAGAATGTTCTCATACCCCAGTTTAGCTGAACCAAGACTGCCATTAAGTTAAACTTAAGTGCTGTTTTCACCAGTGTAGCATTATTTGCAGCAGGCATGCTGTGTTCCATGCTGTTTTACTAAATGCAGCTCTATTCCACCCTTCTGTGAAACCAGTTACCTCTGAGGACAGTGGTTCTCTGAGCCTAGGAACATAGGAACAATACTAGACAGGCAGTCACAGGGACCACAATATGCCTAGCCATGTTCACCTTTAAGTAGACACACACAAAAAACATTTGTGACTCACTTTTCAAGCAAGTAATAGTGCCCCTTCCAAATCAAACAAGGCAGTACATGATAACCCTGCTCTAACTTTGTGTCTACTTATCCAGTTATCAAGACTAGCATTAAAGGTAGCCAAACTAGAGCACTGTTTGACCTGTAATCATAACTTGTCCCTGTGACTCTTGTTTATTTGTTGGTGTAGACTTAGGTCCCTAGAGTGGGTGTTTGTGGAGCCACTAGTTTTGTGAAGTAGAAGCTCAAACAGGATAGTGGCTTTCATGGCTTAAAAAGTGACCCAAGTCACCTCAGAGATGTTGATAAGCTCCTGAATATATGAAGAGTCATTCTAATCTATTGCAATAGTTAAAGTATTTAAGACCTGTAATTTTCTTGGTTAGAAGTCTTGTATTTGCACATACCAAAGGGGCCACTATATTTGATGATGGGTCAGGTAAAGGAAGATTTATATGATGACTTATTTACATCTTGAAGATATTCCCTTGGAAATTAACTGGGGCAGATAGAAGGACTTCTTGATTATGGTGGAAACATGAAGATTAAATGACAGAGACATCTACATCAGTATCTAGGTCTCTTATGACAGCATTTGTCTGAAGAGGAGTCCTATTTATAACACTGCAGGTGGGAGCACGTTTTTGTATTTCCATAACTGGCTCATATAGCACCAATGCCACTTCATGATCTGGCATGGCTCTAAGTGGGGAAGTAATAAAAAAATACTTAAAAAAGATCCATTCTCTGATATAGAGCCAGATTTACGAAAGCTTGCACGAAGTGCAGGAAGATTGTAGGAGCTCACAGAGGCAATATGTCTGCAGTGCAATCCAGGTACAGCCAGCAGGGGCGTGCACAAGAGCTGCTAGAGCTACTCTTGCACGGTCAGCATAATGGTATGCAAATTACCTCATTCGCTGCTGAAAGCTATGCAAATGAGGTAAATTTGCAATCCAGGAAACACTAACCTGTCCGTGGAAGATTAGTGTTATCTGCAGAAATGTACTCCGTTGGTAACGGGGCACCGTTCTGCAAATAGCTAAACAGAGCTATGACAGCTCCAAATAAAGGATGCATACAGTTGAGGAAGCATGCCAATGGCCAAATATAAGGCCATTGGCATTTATAAATCTTTAAAATGATCAAAATCTAACTTTTTTTCCCCGATCTCCGATGTTTAAGAATAGCGCAGCACCGCACAAACGTGCGGCACTTTAAAAAACAAGAAAATAATTTAAAAATAGCCAAAAATAGCCATTTTCACTAAAAAGCTTATCCTGCCATGCAGTTGAATGGCAGGCTGAAGACAACATGGCCACTGAGTAGTGGTTGCTAAGGGGGGGAAGCTCAGTGTGAGAGATGTAACCATGCTTTAGTAGGCAATCCTATGCAAATGAGGATAAGGATAGTGAATCCCAATTTTCCCCAGCATGTGAGCCATGTCCCAAGAGTGTAAGTGTAGGAGTAGGTGAGTAGTAGAGTAGATGATAGGTGACATCATGGGGGTGTGTGTCAGAAAGGCTGTATGCTTATTGGAGCACAGTGTCTTGTGTTTGCCCTGAGTTGCTCAGGATTGCAAGAGGCGTGTCTACAGTTGTCCTTTTTGAAAACCAGAAACCAAAGGTGTACGCCATGAATATATCTGAAATTTCTTGCAAATGTGCAGACAGCGTGTGTGCGCATGTGCGCTTGTTTGTGCGGCGCTGCCCTGGGCGGAAACAGAAAGGGAAAAGAAAGGAAAAGAAGTAGTAGGAAGTTAACCAAGGAGAACTGGCAGAGCTGCCAGGTGAAATATATCAGAATCAGCCAATTACACAGGTAGCAGACTAGCCCAGCCCAGCCCAGCACTTTAAACTCTGCAAACAGCATTCTTCCCTGTTTTTTTTCCCAAGAACTCTGCAACACTGCAGTATACAAAGAGGGAAAGCTTAAAAACTTTAAAGTCAGACAAAATGTTAGGGGCTGCTCTTGCTATCATAAACCAATATGTGCAAGGTGCTGAGGGTGGTGATGTTGTGAATGCTGCTGAGCAACCCACAGTGAGGAGACGGAGAAGAGTGTACAGATCCAGGCTAACCTACCAGGGGCTACATGAGCTGGAGATAGTGGAGCGCTATAGGGTGGACAGAGACCTCCTGCAGCAAATTGTTGAGCTGTGCCGGCCACGTCTCACACACAGAACCAACGGAGGGGAACCCATCCCAGTGGATACCAAGGTATGTGTTGGGCTAAGAATACTAGCTACAGGTACCTTCCAGAGACCAACTGGTGATATGATGGGGATTTCACAGGCATCAGCATCCAGGGTACTGCACCAGTTTCTGGATGCCATGTCAGCACATGTCGGTGAGCATGTATATTTCCCCAATTCCCGTGAGGCATTGGCCAGCAATATGCGTCTTTTCCACCAAATAGCAGAATACCCTGAGGTAGTGGGTGCAATAGACTGCACGCACATACACATCAAAGCACCACCCGGTGAGCAGGTTAGGATCTACATCAACCGCAAGGGCTTCCCCTCCATCAACTGCCAGGTCATGTGCGATGCCCAGGGCATAATAATGAATGTGTGTGCTGGCTGCCCTGGAAGTTATCACAATTCCCACATCTGGCATCTGACGCAGCTGTACCAGAGATTTGCCAATGGGGACATCCCTGATGGTCACCTAGTGGGGGATGCTGGATATGCACTGGAGCCGTGGCTGATGACACCCATCAAAAATGCACACACACTCGAATAAGAACTCCATAATGAGACACACGCACAAACAAGAAACATAACTGAGCGTGTGTTTGGGATGCTCAAGTCACAGTTCCGGTGCCTGGACACATCTGGTGGAGCCTTGCAGTACTCACCAACTACATGTACCCAAATTGTCATGGTATGTGCCATGCTACACAATATGATCCTGCGGAAACAGCTGCAGCAGGAACAACATGGGGCAGGGCCAAACAGCCCCCCATCATTGCCAAGGCCTGCACAGGCACAGTGTGACTCAGAGGAGGAACAACCTGAGCCTGAGCCTGCCCCAGTAGGCAGAAGGAGGCATGCCCAGTATGCCCTGGCCTTGGCAAAGAGGCAACGCATAACACATACACTGACTCAGTAGGAACCCTGGAAATGACACCTCTCTGACTCGCACATACAGTAAAAGGGATGCCTAATTTGACACTACCTGTTTTCAAACATGTATAGGGAGTGTAATATGTGCATCCGACATAGGCAGCCCTGCAGCACCACCTGAGGCATGAGTCCCTCTTTTAAGCAATATAAAGCACTGCTAAGCAAAATTTACCAGCATTGAGCATATTTAAATACAATTGCATAGCTGTGCACTGCTCTAACCAGCGCAACGTCGGGCAACTTCGGGCAAAGTTGGGCAATGTTGGGCAAAGTCGGGCAAAGTCGAGAAAAGTCGGGTAAACACTCTCACACCTGCTTTACTGTTCCTTAACCAGTCAGGTCTGCCCAGCAGGAAAATAAAAAGCAGTGACAGGGCTTGAATTCAGGATACTGTGCACTATAGTCACAGTACTGAACCACTAAGCCATGACAGCATTTCACTGGCACAGACACAACTTAAGTCACTCACACATACCAGTTGGGGGGTCACATACCTAACAGTCACAGCCAGCAGGACAATTGTAGACAAACGCAAACACAAACAAATGCTGTATTCTGCCCTCTGAAGAGGCATATGAGTAACCTCCCCCCAGGCCTATGCAGACAGATAACAGCAGGCCAGGCAGTGTGATGTGGGTTGGGTAGGCTATGAAGTCACAAACTAATATGTGTGTAATTGGAAGCTAAGGTCTGTAGTACAGTGGTATGCCTTAAGCCAGTACGATAGGCAACAGTACAGACTGAAATGGAGTACCTGACATAGCAGTGCAGGCCTAGCAAATGTGTAAGTGTCAGGTGTACCCCTCATCCTATGTACACCCACAGTAACAATCAGGTGTGCCCCCCCCCCCGGATAGACATGTACAAATAATAGCTGTCCCTCCTGTATGTAGAAATGTTGATAAGTCTATGCAAATTGACTCATGGAAGCCCTGCAGGCACAGCATGCTTCCTGTCGATGTACAACACAAAGGTGAGCCCTGAAGTAAAAACCAACTTGATTTTTCACACACATATAGTATATATGCCCATAGTGGGCATGCTCACACACACAAACACATTTAGCAAATTTCAGTCAGAAACATACTGAAAGGTCATACTGGGCATGCTCACACACTTAAACAAATGAAGAAAATGTCAGTCAACAACATACTGAAAGGTAATACTGGGCATGCTCACACACTTAGGCCATGTCTGAGTACAGCAGTGGGCCACACATATCTGGCAGTTACATTTCTTACTCCAGACACTTGTCACTATTCACCAATCCTGCCTTGTGCACACAGTGATATGAAAACAGACCCATATAATATATTGGACCCGTTATAATCAAACTATGTACTACAAGTACTTAAATTGTTCAATGAAAGTGAAAATGCAAAGAAGATCAATAAATCTCCGATCAGTATCATCAAGAAACAATGAGCACTCCTAACATTATCCAAGCCATATTCTGGCAAAAATATTGCCAAAGAGTCCATAGAGAACCATGAAGCTTTCTTTCGCTATGTCATAAATATCAATGTAAACTCATATATGTTCTGAGTCAGTGCAAAGTGTAAATGAATACATGTACATGACTGACATTGCCAACATCTTGTCAGACAGGTTCATACATATTTACCCCCCTCTCACTGACAAAAGGGCCCATTACCTTACCTGGAAATTGTGAAAACCCAGAAATCACATATACAATGGTTAAACAGCTCTATCCAAACCTAAAATCACGGCGTCTATGGAATGACATGGTTTCCCTGGCTGTGTCATATGTGAACTCCAAAACAAACAGACCCTGCACCTGAACAGTCTGTTGAGACTCACCCTCTGTACAGGATATGAAACTGTTGAATGGGTTACAGCAACATTTGGCACACTCCACAAGTGTTGGTGCACAACAGACCATGGGAACTATTGTCTTATAAGCCTAATAAGCCTGATCTGCAAAGCCATGGAGTCCATCATTATGGAACTCATAAACAGAGCTATTGGGAGCCTACAAACACCCAACCCTACTCATTTTGGTTTGGTCAGGGGCAGATCATGATTCCTAAACCTGCCAGACAGTTTTCAAGGTAGTCACCCAGGACATACATCAATGAAATGAGCTACACACGACCTACATAGACCTTGAAAAGCCCTTTTCCAACATCCCACACACATGTCATATCCACAAAATCAACAACCTATGCATAAACACGTATGTCATCTGATGGATTGCCAACTGGGGCACAGATAGACCCCACAAGGTAAGAATTGTGGTCTCCCTGTTGGACTGTAAGGACTGTAAGCTGGTAACAACTGCTGTCCCCCATGGCTCAGTCCTGGGACCCCTTCTGTCTGGTGTATACTTTTCAGAAATACAGTCAAACACATGAGGGCTATGGTTAGCAAAGTTTGTAGATGACTGCAAAAAGGTTGTCATAATCGATGTTTGGGACAACAGAGACATCCTTAAAAAGGGTCTCAGTCAGACAGATGTGATGTCAAAATTATGGCCTCGAGCTAGAGTCATACAAATACTACATAGGTGCCAACACCCTAAATATGGAGGTAATAATAAAAGATCTATGGACACATGTGGATAGTCATCTCTACTTCCAGAAACACATTAACAAAGTGGTTAGAAAATCATGCTATGTGTTCCCACAAATTGCCAAGGTCTTTGCATGTAGGTCAAAGGAGGTTCCCTCTACTCATCAGTCATCAGACCCATCAGAGTGTATCATAGCACTCTTGCAATGAATCTGACTAGGCACTTTCAGCAGCTGGAAAGACCACTGAAGTACCTCAACAAGAGGATTACTGGCCTCAAACAGTTGCCCCATGCAACAAGACTGAAGTTAACTCAATCTGTACTCTGTTGCATACTGTCTAATCAGGAGATCTCTGCCCAAGACAGGTCCATGTCCAATGCAGAACTGATGTACATGTGCTATCTGAAGTAAACCCAAGCTCACTGTGCCACATGCTCTAGGGATATCATCATCTCAACAATAAATAGAACATGTTGGAGGGATACATTACTAACTCACAGACTTCCCTTGCTTTGGAACAGGCTCCCAACCTGCATTAAGCTGAGTCTCTCACTGACACTCTTCCAGAGGAGCCTTGATGAGTGTATGTGAAACTGAACTGTCACACCATGGATCACTTCATCAGCTCTACTACACAGAGGCCTAGGGAACTAACCCCATGTGTGGTGATAGCTGCACACTCTGGCCATACTAATATATGCCTTCAAGCAGATAGCCTATTACCTACCTATGTACCTATATATATGTAGTGGGAACACAGTATAATAAGCCAAAGATCAATCTGCAGAGATGTGTGTAAGAGGGTGACCATGACAGGGAGCCATCCAGGACTGTCCCACACAGCACACATCCCAACGGCACAAAAGACATGAGGTGCACATCTCACCCACTGTACATAACAGCCACCAGTATCTGTAAGCATTACAGTGTATGTGGTCCATGTGCCTGCTGTACAACATGACTGTACAATAAAGTACACATCTACTATCTGTAGACATGTACCTGTCACATAGGTTCATAGGTATGTTGTAGACTATCTTCACAAAGGCATATATTAGCCTAGGCAAGTTGTGCAGCTTTCACCACCCCATTGGGTAGTCTCCTAAGCCCTAGTTCTAATAGTTAGTATCCTAAGCCCCTTTCTAGTGGGGCTGCTGATGTGATGCCTGGTGTGAATTGTCTGTTTTCCATCCACTCATCAAGGTTTCTATTGAAGAGTGTCAGCGAGGGGCTCTGTCTGATGTACATTGGGACTCTGTTCCACAGTAAGGCAAGTGTCTGGGATGGTACTCTATCCTACCAGCATGTTGTATTCATTGTTGTGATGAGGTTCATATCCCTGGAGTGTGTAGTGTAACTCAATTTTGTTATCCGTAGATGGAGCATGTTCAACAGTTATGTGTTGGACATGGCTCTGCATGTTGGGCAATGCCTCTGAGTAGGCGGCACGCAACAGAGAACAGATTCAGTTTTATCAGTTGTGTTGCATAACACAACTGTTTGACACCAGTAATCCTCTTGGTGAGGTACCTTTGTGGTCTCTACAGCTGCTGGATATGCTTAGTCGAGTACATCCAAAATGGTGCATTTTACTCAATGATGGGTCTGATGGCTTAAGAGTAGAGGGCCACCCACTACCTCTTTTGATCCTGATGCAAACCCTTTGTTGATTAGATGGGCCACATAGGATTTCCTAATCACTTTGGCAACATGGTTGTCAAAGGAAAGATGGCTATCTACTTGTGTTCCCAGATCCCTTATTACCTTGTCAATTTTTGGGGGGTAACACCTATGTGGTAGTTTGTGGGTACTTTGTTTTCACCAAAAGGGATTACTATGCATTCTTCCACATTGAGCTTGAGGCCATGATTCTGACACCACACATCTGTCTCATAGAGTCCCTTCTGGAGAATATTTGTGTCATCCGGGGAATCTGTTATGGAAAACACTTTACAGTTCCCAGCAGACTTAGTCAACCACAACCCTCCTGTGTTGGCATGTACTTTTGAGAAGTCTATACCAAACAGGAGGGACCCCAGGACTGAACCCTGGGGGACACCAGTTGTTACCGGTGTAGTCTAACATGTAGCCAGCAACTCTTAATGTATGGGATCTATCTGTGAGCCAGTTTACAATCCATCTTCTGATGTATGGATTCATGCCCAGGTTGGTGGGTTCATCTATGATACCTGACTGGGGAATGGTGTCAAAGGCCTTAGCGAGGTATAGGTAGGCTGTGTGGAGCTCATTTCAATCATATGTAGCCTGGGTAACTGTCTCAAAGAAATACACCAAGTTCAGGAGGCGTGATCTGCATTTGACAAAGCCAAACTGGGTGTGCTCAACTGTGTGAAGGTTCCCGATGTCTTTATTGTTGACTTCCATTATGATTGGCTCTATTGCCTTGCAGATCAGACTCGTCAGGCTCATAGAGCATGAATGTCAGGGGTCTTTTGTGGCCCCACCCCTGTGGAGTGGGTAGAATGTTGCTGTGCAACATTCTATGGGTACATATCCTGTAGAGAGAATGTAGAGAGAGGTGTAGGTATCCTTGATGAATATGGATACATTCCCCACCCTATGTGCTATGATCCAGGTTCTGATGCTGGAAGGTATAGAATGAGTAGTATCCTGGTAGTGCTGGTGTGCTCTCTGGAGCCTTGAACTAGGTTTCTGTTACTGTACAGATATCAATATTCTCCATACTGAGAAGTGCCTCGAGTGTGTGCATTTGGAGGCTGAGACTTCTGGCAATGAGTAGCATTTAGCTCATTTTGTGGTTATTTGTGTTGGTTATGGTGTTTGGTTTGTCCTGAGTGACTGGTGTTCCACACCTGAAGTCAATGCCTCATTGGTCCGATCAGACCATAAGCTAATTACCCTACATATCCACATTCTGCCCCAACCCGCCACTAAGGAATCCATGCTAAAAAATTTATCCAAAGCCAACTTCATGCTTCTTAAGACTGAAGAGGTGAACTTCAAGACACTCATGCAGATGGACAATACAGTTACGACTACTGAATCCTACACAATTGCACTTTATAAGCACTTACATGAGTGCATAGATCGTGCTATCCCAAACAGAACCAATACGCTATCCTCCAAGAAAAGGAAGCCAATCTGGTGGTCCCCTGCCATAAACAAACTGCACAACAGAAGGAAGAAACTGTTGCAAAAGAGGGTAAAATCCCATGCGTGGAGGAGCTCCTTCGTCAGCCTCAGTAAGAAGCTGCAATCCCTGATAAAATCCTCCAAAGCTAGTTACGAAAACAAAATTGCCACTGATTCTAAAGACAACCACAAAGCATTCTATAGCTATGTCAAGAATCTCAATGGCAACACTCAGATCTGCTCTGAGTTATAGCACAATGGCACTAAATATACAGACCCAACTGATATTGCCAACATCCTGGCAGATAGGATCAGTGCTAACTTTACCCCCTCTCACCCATGAAAGAGCCCATCTCTATACTGGAAGAATGCAACGTTGCTGTCATCATGGCTGCACAGGTAAAAACCACTCTCCAAAGCCAGGAACACAGCATCCATGGGACCAGATAACATCCCAGGCTGCGTTTTACACTAACTGCAGAATGAACTGGCACCACACCTAAGTACCATGTTCATTCATAGCCTCACCTCAGGCTTTGTGTCTGTTGAATGGCGCACAGAGATGGTTATCCAACTACATAAGGGGGGAGCCGCCACGGTCCCAGGGAACTAGCACCCCATTAGCCTGATGAGCCTGGTCTGCAAGGCCATGGAACGTATCATCATGGAACTTATAAACAGAGACATTGGTAATCTCCAGACTCTGGACCACAACCAGTTCGGCTTTGTAAAAGGCAGATCATGTCTCCTAAACCTGATAGACTTTTTTAAGCAGTCACCAAAGCCATAGACAAGGGTAAGGTGGCTCACACAGACTATCTAGATCTTGCCAAGGCTTTCAACACCATCCCCCACTCTGGAATTATAGATAAACTCACTAAACTAGGTATAAATCCCTATGTCACAAGATGGGTTGCCAGCTGTTGTCACAAGATGGGTTGCCAGCTGGCTCACTGACAGAACCCACACTGTGAAAGTAGCAGACTCCAAATCTCACTTCAGACCAGTGAAAAGTGGAGGACCACAGGGTTTAGTCCTGTGTCCTGTCCTATTTGGTATCTACTTCCCTGACGTACAGGCTAACACAGAAGGTCTTTGGCTAATGAAGTTCCCAGATGACTGCAAACTAGGAGCCATAACTGAAACTACTAACGATGTGGACATCCTACAAAAGGGCCTCACTGAGACAGATGCCTGGTGTCAAAGCCATGGCCTCAAGCTCGATACCAAAAAGTGCATTGTCATCCCCTTTGGTAAAACTTCTGTACCCATGAACTACAACATAGGCGGTAGTATACATAACACTGAAAGTGTGATGAGACATTGGGACGCAGGTGGACAGTAGTCTCTCCTTTGATAATCACATTGCCACAGTAGTCAGGAAATCCTTCTACGTGGCACACCTCATCACAAAAGGTTTCTCATGCAGAAAAAAAGAGGTCATTGTTCCCCTCTACTCATCACTCATTAGATCCATTATAGAGTACAACGCCCCTTTTGGTATGTACCTCACAAGACATCTACAACAACTGGAAGGCCCTCAGAAATACCTCACAAAGAGGATTAGCGGCCTCAAATACATGCCCTACACAGACCATCTCAAAACACTCCAGCTTTACTCTGTAGCATATCACCTACTCAGAGGTGATCTCTGCCTAACATACAAAGCTATGTCAAACACAGAGCTGTTGGACATGCTCCACTTAAAGAAATCCCAATCCCTCCAAGCTTTGGCCCCAAAACCCGGACTGAAATACAAAAGGAGGAGATGTATCCATTTTCATAAAGGATACCCATACCTCCAGGTTAGTGGCACAGCACGAGGCCTCGGAGACCATCCAAGTGCAACTAACAGTGGGCAAAGCTGCTTATCAGATCATAGCCTGCTACAGATCAATTTCCTTATCTCAGGACCCTCACTCAGCATTCCTGAGAACACTGGAAAATATAAAGGTCCTACCAAACACCATGATATTAGGAGATTTCAACTACCCAAACATTGACTGGAAGAAGTACTCAAGTACAAACTCCTTTGCCCAATACTTCCTAGAATTTATAAACTCAAATGGCCTGGAATGTCTACTGTGGCTTAGTGGTACTTCATGCAGTGTAGTGTGTCCAAGGTCCGGGGTTCGAGACTGATAGAGGTGTTTTATTGATAACTTGTTGCAGTTAAACTCTTTTTTCTAGAGGCTCCTTTAGCTGTTTAAAACTTTCATTTAAAGGCTCACTGCTGCTTTTCAGCTGTGAGAAACATTTCTGCAGTTTGTTTCCCAACCTCCCTCCCTTTTGGTATTGTGTTTTTATAGTTGGTGGCTTTGCAGTTGCCCGCCCCTAGTGTAAATTTGATCTGAGACCCTCCTCCCAGTCTAGTGTCATTACCTCATTCTACCCAGTACAGAGAGAACATTTGAGAAGGCCAATCAGCTTAGTTTCTGCTACTCCTTTCTCTCTTTCCTTTCCCTCTTTCCACTTAAAAAAAATTGTATCTGCTTTTACTGTATTTGTGTTTCTTCCTACTTTATTTTGCTTTTGTGTTATCTTAAAAGTACTCAGTTGTATTTATTACTGCTTGGTGTAACTCATTCTAAGCCTTTTAGTTTAAGCACTTGGGCTTCAGACCAGTTGTTTTACATTAAGAAGGTTTGTGGTCTGCACTGTAGTGGCAGAACAGGTAGCTTACATCCTTCTAAGTTGGGAACTGCTGATTGAGGGCTCAGTGTCTGTTATTCTAAAAGTGTATTAATTCCGGTTTAAGCACTTGGGCTTCAGGCCAGTTATTTTACATTAAGAGGGTTCGTGGTCTGCACTCTTATGGGAGGAGAGGCTGGACTCTGCCCTTCTGAGCTGGGAATTTCTGGTTAAAGGCTTATAGTGCCTGCATATTTGAACTGGTTCTTACTGAAATTGGTATACCTTGTTTGCTGTAGCATAGACTAGATCCAGGCCTGCTGAATCTAGCTTTGTTTGTATGCTTGTTGTTTGTTTGCTTGTTATTTCCCTGAAACGCTAATTCCACCTAAAACGCGGCTTTTCAGCACTTCTGTGTATCCCTAGTGATATCTGCATTGCTTACTTTACTTATTTCCTTGTTTCACTTGAAAGAAAGTTACTGTTTGTCATTTTTGCATTTAAGTTACCTGTAACACATTGCATTTAAGTTACCTGGCACTTGCTCACTAAGTCAGCACTAAAAAATTAAAAGCACTACACCCTCACAAACTCCCCTTGAGTACCTTGTTCCCCATTGGCCCTTTTTTCAATTATAAAGGAATTCCCAATACTATTCTAGCATGTCCAAAGGTCAGCTGTCGATCTCCTCTCCGGTCCAGCTGGTGAATCTGGGAATCTTGAGGCAATGTTACAACTGCCTCATGTACACAGACAACCCTCTCCTCCTCCCAACAAATTCCAACACATGTGAGAGATGCAACCATATACCAAACTGGAGGCTAAGCTCTCTCAACTCAGTACTGGTGTAACCAGTCAGGAGGAGAAGGAAACCACACTCACTACAATTCCAGTCTCACACAGGCCTACCACGACAGCAAACCAAACACATAAACACACAAAAACATACTCGGAGGCTCTAAATAAAAATCTGCCTAAGCAGCAGAGACCTCCAAAGCAGACACCCAAGCAACCGCTACCCCAAAACAAAACACGTGCAACACATAGCTCACAAAGCCAGTGTGCCAAACAGTCACAGCCCTTAAGGCTAAACAGCACACCTGATACACTTGTAATAGGTGACTCTATCGTCAGGCACACTGACGTCCTGCTCACCAGGCTGAGCAAGGAGAAGGTCACGGTGAGCTGCCTGTCGGGCGCTAGGATCCACCACATAACACAAGCACTCAGGTCACTCCAAGGCAAGTACAAATATGACTCAGTCATTGTCCATGCTGGTGTGAATGACCTGAGACGTACCTCCCTGGACTACATGAAAAGAGACATAGAGGAGCACTCTGAGCATGTAGCCCAGGCTAGTATGACCCTGACCTTGAGTAGCATCTTACCCTCACCAAGAATGATGCCACAATATGAAGACAAGATGATCAATTTTAACAATTGGCTTAAGTATTGGTGTCAGTCAAAGGGGATCCAATGCCTGTCAGCCTGGGATGACATGCTCGACATGCCATGATGCTTCTCTAGGGATGGCTTGCACCTGTCACCCCTGGGCTTTCGGATATTGGCAAAGGCTCTTGCTACCCCCATAGTGCCTTTTTTAGGCAAGGCTCAAAAGGCAAACCCACCTCCATAGGTATCACAAGGGATAAGAAACTAAGAGTAATGCTACTCAACGCCAGAAGTCTAAACCTCAAGATGCACGCACTCGAAACTCTCCTTAGCATGGGCAACATCGATATCTGTGCAGTAACAGAAACCTGGTTCAAGGCTCCCGAAAGCACCCCAGCACTACCAGGTTATACCTCATACCATGCTTTTCGGCCCCAAAACTTGGACCAAACCACAAAAGGAGGGGAAGTATCAATATTCATCAAAGATAACCACACCTCCAGGTTGGTGGCACAGCACGAAGCATCAGAGACTATCCATGTGCAACTAACAGTGGGTAAAACTGCCTTCCAGTTTATAGCCTGCTACAGACCACCCTCCCAAACCCAGGAACCCCACTCAGCCTTCCTGAGAACACTGGAAAATATGAAGGTCTCTCCAAACACCATTATATTGGGTGACTTCAACTACCCAAACATAGACTGGGAGCATTACACTAGCTCCAACACCTTAGCCCACAGGTTCCTAGAATCTATAAACTCAGATGTTATGGAACAACTTGTTACCACTCCCACAAGAGGGGAAAACATACTGGACCTGATCATCACCAACATGGGGACTCTATGCTCCAGACCAGAAGTATATCCCTCACTGGTAAGATCAGACCATAAACAAATCTCACTGGATATTCACATCCCGACCCCACACCCTGCCCAGAAACCCACAGTGAAAAACTTCTCTAAAGCAAATTTCACACTCCTCAAAACCGAGGTGGAATCCTTCAAAGCCCCCAGGCCTGTGGAAAATACGGCCCAGACCGCAGAATCCTTTATAAATGCATTCTATGAACAACTTCAGGAATGCATGGATCATGCAATCCCAAATAAAACCAAGTCCCAATCCTCCAAAGGCAGACATCCTGTCTGGTGGACCCCAGCCATAAACAAACTATACAATAGAAGGAGGAAGCTGCTACATGATAGAGCAAAATCCCAAAAAGGGAAGGCATATCTGATCAGTATTAGCAAAAAACTACAGGCACTCATAAAATCATCTAAGGCCAGCTTCGAGAGAAAAATTGCACAGGACACTAAGGATAGTCACAAGGCTTTCTTTAGTTATGTTAGGAACCTGGGTGGGAATTCCCAGATATGCTCAGAATTAGTCCAAAATGACAAAAAATACACCGAACCCACAGACATTGCCAACATCCTAGCTGACAGGTTCAGCGCAAACTTTCTCCCCCCCCTCCCCACCAAAAGGGTAAATATCTATCCCAGCAGAGTGCTGCCCCCCTGACATCTCAGATGCTCAGGTAAGAGCCGCCCTCTCCAAAGCAAAAAACACAGCATCAATGGGACCAGACAGTGTCCCTGGCTGCATCCTACATGAACTCCAAGAAGAGCTAAACCCAAACATAAAACTACTGTTCAATCTCAGCCTTATTACAGGATATGTACCCAAAGAGTGGCGTACAGCAACAGTGGTCCCTCTCCACAAAGGTGGTGCCTCAATGGATCCTGGAAACTATCGCCCCATAAGCCTGACTAGCTTGGTCTGCAAAACTATGGAAAGGGTCATCATAGACCTCATAAATAAAGATATTGGGGACCTACAGACACTAGATTCTACCCAGATCGGCTTTGTTAAGGGCAGATCCTGCCTCTTAAACCTGGTCGATTTCTTTGAAACAGTCACCAAGGCCATTGACGAGGGGAAGGTGGTCCACACAGCCTACCTGGACCTCGCAAAAGCCTTCGATACAATACCCCACTCAGGCATTATAGATAAGCTCACCAGCTTAAATATAAACCCCCATGTCATTAGATGGGTTGCAAACTGGCTCAAGGACAGAACCCACATGGTTAGAATTGCTGGAGCCATGTCAGACTCCAAACCAGTTACAAGTGGCGTCCCACATGGCTCAGTCCTGGGACCTCTCTTGTTCGGTATATATTCCTCGGAGGTGCAGGCCAACACGGAAGGACTGTGGCTGATCAAGTTCGCAGATGACTGCAAACTGGGCGCCATAATAGACTCTCCAGCCGACACAAGCATCCTCCAAAAGGGCGTCATAGAAACAGACAACTGGTGCCAGAGCCATGGCCTCAAGCTAAACGCCAAAAGGTGTATAGTCATCCCCTTTGGCAAAAACAAAGTGCCCACAAATTACCACATAGGTGGTAATCCATTAAGTACAGAAGAAGTAATTAGGGACCTGGGGACCCAAGTTGATAGCAATCTCTCATTTGACAACCATGTGGCCAAAGTGGTTAGAAAAACATTTTATATACCCCACCTAATCATGAAGGGATTCACATCTAGATCAGGGGAGGTCATCGTGCCTCTTTACTCATCCCTCATCAGGCCCATAATTGAGTACAATGCCCCTTTTGGGATGTACCTCACCAGACACCTGCAGCAACTGGAAAGACCCCAAAAGTACCTCACCAAGAGGATCAAAGGGCTCAAACAGATGCCATATGCTGCCCGGTTAAAGAAACTCCAGCTCTACTCAGTGGCATACCGCCTGCTCAGAGGCAGTCTGTGCCTGACGTATAAAGCCATGTCCAACCCGGAATTAATGGACATGCTGCACCTCAGAAAATCCAAATCCCATCGAGCTACGTGCTCGAGAGACTTGAACCTCAGCACTGAAATAAATAGGACATGCTGGGGGGACAGATTCATAACCCAGAGGCTCCCTTCACTCTGGAATAAAATCCCAGTCCAGGTTAGGCAGAGTCCCTCATTGACTCTCTTCAAGAGGAATCTTGATGAGTGGATGGGAAATCGTAGGTTTACCCCAGGTATCACTTCTGTGTCACTGTTAGACAGAGGCACAGCATACTAACCTCGAAAAAGTGCATAGCAAAATTAATTTAAAATGGGTGGCGAAAGCCAAACACACTCTGGCTAGGCTTATAAATGCCCTAGGGCAGATAGCCTAGTATGAACCTATGAACCTATGAACCTATGGAACAGCTGGTTACCATGCCCACTACAGGTGACAACTACTGGACCTGATCATCACCAACATGGGGGATCAGTGTTCCACACCAGAGGTAAACCCCTCACTGGTAAGATCAGATCATAAAGTAATCACACTAGACATCCACATCCCGACCCCACCTCCAGTCAAGGAAACCACTGTGAAAAACTTTTCAAAAGCATACTTCACACTTCTCAACACCGAAGTGGAAAGTTTCAAAGCCCCCTTGCTACAGGATAATGCTATCCAATCTGCAGAATCCTTTACAAGTACATTCTATGAGCATCTACAGGGATGCATGGATCGAGCCATCCCAAGTAAAACCAAGACTCACTCCTCCAAAAAGAGGAAACCAGTCTGGTGGTCCTTGGCCATAAATAAGCTATACAACAGAAGGAGGAAACTACTACATGACAGAGCAAAATTCCAAAAAGGCATCACTGATCATTATTAGCAAGAAACTATGATCCCTCATAAAATCATCCAAGGCCAGTTTCTAAAGAAAAATTGCCAAGGAATCTAAAGATAACCACAAAGCCTTCTTTAGCTATATCAAACATTTATGTGGCAACTCTCAGGTATGCTCTGAGCTACTGCAAAATGGCAAAAAATACACTGAACCAACTGACATTGCCAACATCCTGGCGGACAAGTTCAGTGCAAACTTCACCCCCCCTCACCCCCAAAAGGGTCTGTGTCCATCCCAGAAGAATGCAGAGCCCCAGACATCACGGACATGCAGGTAAAAACAGCCCTCTCCAAAGTTAAGAACACAGCATCAATGGGACCGGATGGTGTTCCAGGCTGCATCTTACAGGAGCTCCAAAAGGAACTAAACTCTCACCTAAATTCACTGTTCAGACTCAGCCTTACCACAGGCTATGTACCCAAAGAATGGCGTACAGCAACAGTCATCACGCTCCACAAAGGTGGTGTCACAACAGAACCTGGGAACTATCGCCCTATAAGCCTGACCATCCTGGTCTGCAAAGCTATGGAGCGAATTATCATGTAACTCATAAACAGAGACATTGGGAACCTCCAGACACTGGACCCTACCCATTTCGGCTTTGTTAAAGGCAGATCCTGCCTCCTAAATGTAGTTAACTTCTTTGAAACAGTTACCAAGGCCATAGATGAAGGGAAGGTAGTCCACATAGCCTACCTGGACCTCACTAAGGCCTTCGACACCATTCCCCACTCTGGCATCATAGACAAGCTTACCAGCTTGAACATTAACCCTTATGTCATGAGATGGGTGGCCAACTGGCTCACGGATGGAACACACATGGTCAGAGTTGCGGGTGCCATGTCCGACTCTAAACCACTCACAAGTGGCGTCCCACAGGGCTCTGTCCTGAGACCCCTCCTGTTCGGTATATACTTCTCTGAGGTACAGGCAAGCACGGGGGACCATGGCTGACCAAGTTCACAGATGACTGCAAACTGGGGGCCATAATTGACTCTCCGGCTGACACAGACATCCTCCAGAAGGGTCTTACAGAGACAGATACCTGGTGTCAAAACCATGGCCTCAAGCTGAATGCCAAAAAATGCATAGTCATCCCCTTTGGAAAAAACAAAGTGCCCACGAATCACCACATAGGTGGTAATCCACTAGGTATGGAAAATGTAATTAGGGACCTGGGGACCCAGGTAGATAGTAACCTCTCCTTTGATAATCACATTGCCAAAGTGGTTACAAATTCCTTCTATGTAGCCCACCTAATCACAAAAAGGGTTCACCTCTAGTTCAAGAGAGGTCATTGTGCCCCTTTACTCATCACTCATTAGGCCCATGATAGAGTACAATGCCCCATTTGGTATGTACCTTAATTGGCACATGCAACAGCTGGTAAGACCACAGACGTACCTCACCAAGAGGATCATGGGCCTCAAAGAGATGCCCTATGCAGCTCCACTAAAGAAACTCCAGCTCTACTCGGTTGCTTACTGCCTGCTCAGAGGTGATCTATGCCTGACGTATAAGGCCATGTCCAACCCGGAATTAATGGACATGCTCCACCTCAAGAAAACCAAATCTCTTAGAGCCACATGCTCCAGTGAATTAAACCTCAGCACAGCAATAAACAGGACATGCTGGAGGGATAGATTCCTGTCCCAGAGACTTCCCTCGCTCTGGAACAGACTCCCAGTTTATGTTAGGCAGAGCCCCTCGCTGACTCTCTTCAAGAGGAATCTTGACGAGTGGATGAGAAATTTTAAATTTACCCCTAGGATCACTTCAGTGGCCCTGCTAGACAGAGGCTCAGGAAACTAATTTAAAAGGGAGGCGAAAGCCAACACATTCTGGCTAGGCTTATAAATCCCCTTGGGCAGATAGCCTAGTACCTACCTATGAACCTATGAACCTACACGCTCTAGGGACCTAAACCTTGTCACCACAATAAACAGAACATGCCGGAGGGATAGATTCCTGTCCCAGAGACTTCCCATACTCCGGAATAAACTACCTATCTATATCAAACAAAGCTCCTCATTAGCACTCTTCAAGAAAAATCTTGATGATTGGATGGGAAATAGGAAATTCACCCTAGGGATCACTTCTGTGTCTCTGCTTGACAGTGGCACAGGAAAATAAATTTCTCGGGTGGCAAAAGCCAGGGTACCCTTTTGGCTGGGCTTGTATAGGCCTCAGGGCCGATAGTCTAGTACCTACTTATGAACCTATGAACCTTTGAGCCTTGCCAAAAAAGGTAATATGGGGACAGCAAAAGCCATGGCCAGTATTCAGAAGCATAGGGGTGACAGGTACAAACCATCTGTAGCGAAGCAGCGAGGCTTATCTATCATGTCATCACAGGCAGACAGAGACTGGATCCCATTTTAATGACACCAGAAGCTCAGCCAATTGTTGAAGTTTATCGTCTTTCTGTTATATTGCAGTATCATGTAGGTGAAGGTAATATGCTACTCAAGGTCAGGGTCATACCAGCCTAGGCTACATGATCATAGAGTTAATATATATCTCTTGTCATGTTGTCCTGAGAGGTATGTCTCAGATCATTCACACTGACATGTACAAAGAACACGTCATATATATACCTGTTCTGGAGTGATGTAAGTGCTTGTATTATGTGGCGGATCATAGCACCTGACAGACAACTGACAGTAACCTTCCCCTTGTCCAGCTGAGTGAGTGGAATATCTGTATGTCTGACTATGAAGTCACCTATTACTAGTGTGTTGGGTATGTTGTTTTGCCTTAGGGCCTGTTGTGAGGCACACTGCTTTGGAGTATTACATGTTTTCTGGCATGTGCTTGGAGGGGCATGTTGCTTGCTTGTCTGTTTAGGAGGACACTCTCTCTTTTTCAGATTAATATTTGTATTCTCCGAGTATGGTAATGTGTATTTATGTGTGTGTTTTGCTGGTGCTTATATTGTAGGTCTATGTGAGACAGTTGTTGTTGTGGATGTATGACCTTACTCCTCCTGACTGTATTGTCCAGTATTGGGTTGACAGAGCTTAGCCACCAGTTTGACCCTGTGTGTGCCAGCATGTGGCGCATCAACCCATATATGATATGGTCATGGCATACAATACACTCACAATACACCTAGTATGATAAGCCTGCTGAGGTTAGCAAATGTGAAAAAAACCTTTGGGCAAACTGTCAGCAAGTAATGTCTGTATTGCACCCTGTAACTCCATATTGCTTGCTGAAGTGTAAAGACATACTTAGTTTGGATTAAGAACACTGCACTTGCCAACTGTGTGTGTGTGTGTGTGTGTGTGTGTGTGTGTGTGTGTGTGTGTGTGTGTGTGTGTGTATGTATGTGTGTCTGTCTGTCCCTGGGGAGAGAGCAACCTTTTTGGAGACTACTCACACCCCTTAAAAGTGGTATACTCATCTTTATCAAGTCTGATGATGTCACCATCCTACAAATATACCTGTGGAAAGGATAAATTCTAGTAATGTGTATAGTGTGTCATGTAAATGTGTACTGCTGTAGTATCATAATGTAGTTAGGTAGAGGTTTGAATCCTGCACTTGCCAACTGTCTGTATGTGTACCTTCCTGGGGAGGAGCAACCTTTCTGGACACTATTCACACCCCTTAAAAGTGGTATACTCATCTTTGTCAAGTCTGATGATGTCACCATCCTACAAATATACCTGTGGAAAGGAGAAACCCCAGTAATGTGTATAGTGCATCATGTAAATGCATACTGCTGTAGTATCATAGTCTAATAAGGTAGGGGTTCAAATCCTGTGTTTGCTGACTGTGTGGGTGTGTGCCTCCCTGGGGAGGAGCAACCTTTTTGGAGAATACTCACACCCCTTAAAAGTAGTATACTCATCTTTGTCAAGTCTGATGTCACCATCCTACAAATATACCTGTGGAAAGATGAGCTCTCAATAATGTGTATAGCGCATTGTGTAAATGCATGCTGCTCTAGTATTATAATGTAATTAGGTAGGGGTTTGAATCCTACACTTGCCAACTGTGTGTGTGTCTCCCTGGGGAGGAGCAACCTTTTTGGAGACCACTCACACCCCTTAAAAGTGGTATACTCATCTTTGTCAAGTCTGATGATGTCACCATCCTACAAATATACCTGTGGAAGAATGAAATCTCAGTAATGTGTATAGCGTGTCATGTAAATGTGTACTGCTGTAATATCATAATGTAGTTAGGTAAGGGTTTGAATCTTGCACTTGCCAACTGTGTGTGTCTCCCTGGGGAGAAGTGACCTTTTTGGAGAATACTCACACCCCTTAAAAGTGGTATACTCATCTTTGACAAGTCTGATGATGTCACCATCCTACAAATATACCTCTGGAAAGGAGAAATCCTGGTAATGTGTGTAGTGTGTTGTGTAAATGCATACTGCTGTAGTATCATAATATAGTTAGGAAGGAGTTTGAATATTGCACTTGCTGACTGTGTGTGTGTTCTAGGTGTGTGACACCATTGGTCAATGTGGAGTGGGTTTTGATTTTTCTACTGTATGACATATCACAAAGACAACTCTATGTGCATTACACATGTAAGGTAGCTGTGGGGCAAATCCATATACATACATGTGACCTCAATTATTTCATAGGTGGGTACTCTGCTTTCTCCATAAATGCATCTGTTATCTTTGCCAGAGCGTGCTGGCACTTTCTAGACCTTAGGTCACTTCTGTATGCTTGTGACAAGCTTAGCCACTGCAGTGATCCCTGGGCTACATCTTCTGTTTCACATCCACTCATCACAGTTTCTATTGAAGAGTGTGAATGAGGGCTTATGCTTGAGGTGTATTTGAAACCTGTTCCAAAGCAAGCAAAGTCTGGCAAAGATGACTAATCATTATAGGTGTGCAACAACCTCTGTGGATCTGCATGCAAACCCTTTATTGCTTATGTGCTCCACAGAGGGATTTCCAAAACCATTTGGTAATGTGATTATCAAAGGAGAGATGACTAAACACATGGCTCTATGTATACATTAGTACCTGTTCCACATTTTTGGGGGCTACTACCTATGTGGTACTCTGGGGATACTTTGTTTTCTAAAACTGGATAACTATGCTTCCTTTGGCTTATAGCTTTACAGCATGAGTTTGACACCAGGTATCTGTCTCTATGGTACCCTTTTGGAGGATGTGTGTGTCATCTGAAGAATAAAGTATAGCCCACAATATGCATTTTCATCAGACGTGGGCAGACATATCCCTACTGTGTTTGCTTGTACCTAAGAAAGCTATATGCCAAACAGGAGTGGTCCCAGGACTGAGTGCAGGTAAATACCACTTGTTACTGGCATAGAATAGTACATGGAGGCTGCAAATGTTACTTTGTGTCCTACATCTGTGCGTCAGTTGTCAAGCCATCAACTAACAATCGTTTATGGTCCGTTTGTTCAGGTTATGTATAATACCAGAATGTGGGATGGGTATGAATTGCTGGTGAGCTATAGCTTGGCTGTGTTGACCTCCCCTCCTTCACCTATAGCCTTGTTAACTGGCTTGAAGTCTACTAGGTGTAGGAGCCATGATCTGGCCTTTAGAGAACCTAAGTGGGTATGATGCAGTGTTTGCAGGTTCATAATGTCTCTGTTAATGAGTTCCATAATGCTGTGCTTCACAGCCTTCCAGATAACATTTGTCTGGCTTATAGAGTGAGAGTTTCCAGGATCTGTTGTAGTTCTACCCTTAATCAATTTATGTTAACATTTGTACTGGGTGTGACGAGGGTGAACAGGTTTAAGAATAAGTATATTAGAGGGTCAGGCCAGGTTTGAAGTTTAGTAGACCAAGTCAGATAGGCAGGATTAAGTTGGTTTATACATGTGCGGAGGAGGGATGCAGAGTATATTGTGAAATAGATGCTAAGGATGAAGCCGCCAGGTAACAGGAAAAGAAGAATGCCTAAGATGTGGTTTATGGCTGTGGTGAGAGAGGACATGCAGATGGATAGTGTGACAGTGCAAGATGCAGAGGGCAGGAAGAAATGGAAACAGATGATCTACTGTGGCGACCCCTAATGGGAGCATCCGAAAGGAGAAAAAGAGAAGTTGTAGCTCAACCCATGTGGACTGTGGACACCATTACCGTGTGTCATTCCACAAGTACATAACCTGTATAGAGGCTGCATCTGGACAGAGTGTTTAGGTGAGTGGTGACTTCATATATCAGCTTGTGTATGACACAGCCAGGGACACTGTCCAGTACCATTGCCACTGTGGTTTGGACTTTGGTAAAGAGATGTTTTAACTAGAGTGTCTGTGAATCATCAGGTTTTACATTCTTCAGGTCTGGAAATGTGGCCCTTGTGTAATGACAGGGTGGTGAAATCCGCATTCAAACTGTCTGACAAGGAATTGGTAATGTCAGTCAGATAAGTGTACTTTGTGACCATTTACATTAACTGTGACCCGATCTGAGATTTCTCCTGTAGATTATAGAAAGCTTTAGTGTTGTCTTTGGAATCCTTGCCATTTTGTATTTTGAAGCTTGCCTTGTATGTTTATTGAGGGATTGTATTTTCCCAATGATACTGACCAGAGAGGTTATCCCTTCTTGGTATGTAACTCTTTTTTGGTACAACTTCACACCTTCACACCTTCTATTATATATTTAGTTTATGGCAGGGGTCCATGAGACTAACGCACTTTTACTGTATAAGTGAGAATTTCTTGTGTTTGTGATAGCACGGTCCATGCAACCCTGTAGGTGAACAGTGTGCATTACTAAAGGATTATGCAGCTGGGACAGTGTTAACCTTAGTAATGCAAACCAATGACAGATAGCAACAACAGCATCACCCACAGCACAGTGTCAACCCGTGTCATACACACACATGCGTACTCAAGTTCCAAAATGTGTGTAGTACAATGCATACTGGCCACCAGTAGAAACTATGGAGCGTTAACACTGGCCAGAGCCACGTGCACGTGGTCTGTTAGGACAGTCTATGGACAGCCCCCCCAACATTGCTGGGGCTGGTACTGGCACTACGGGAGAGGCTGTGACTTGCTGGACATCCACGGTGACCTCCAGCTGCTGATGTTACTGGCATACATCCACGTCCACGTCTCAACCGTCCCACACTGTCCTGACACATGGACATGACATTGTGGAGGACATCCAATGTCTCACCCCAACGTTTATCATTGACCTCAGTGTAGTTACGTATGGCACCTGCTAGGTCATGGATACTGTCATTTACAGAGGTGTTATGAGCCCTCTGTGCCCTTAGTCCCTGTCTGGTGTACTGCTCCAGTCGTGTCTGTGCCTCCATGACAGCCTGGAACATGCGTGTGGTAGAAAGAGGTGTGGCACATCTGCCAGAGGCATGATAACCAGCAGTGCTCTGACTAGAACCCCTGGGCATCTGCCTATGTGGTACCGTTCCAGACATCTGGCTATGGCTGCTGTGTCCTGATACATGTGCCATAGATACCACATTGTCCTGGCCAGTGCCAACCATGCACTGTCCCTCAGCTAAGGGCAATGGTAATGATGGGTGTACAGGCAGTATGACTTTGTGCATGGATGGGGTGGAGACTTGTGTACTGTCAATTGGTGGCCCAACAACATACCCTGACAAACCTGCCTGTGCCTCAACACACCTATCCTCATCATCACTGTCTGTCTCAGTGACATCAGGTTCCCTGCTGTACTGAACCAGCCCCACCTCGGCACCTGTGAGAGGAAAACAGGAAACACACTTTAAGACCTGAACATGACTTCAGACCACATGCACACATGCACGCATGCACACATGGGCACATGCGCACATGCACACATGCACACACACAAAATACACTCCTCCCTAAAGTAGACACACACAACACCAGCAATCTCAGAACCTACACAATAGCAGGTGATGGTGGGGTACAGTATCACAAGCAAAACAGTCATATCACACATGTCAGCATGCAGGACATGTGTTGCTCAACAGCATGCAGTGCAAGTGTAGACAGTCCTTGTTACTAACAGTATTCATGGCTTTGATGCATATGTTTTGTTATTAGGTGATGGGCCACCCCCTGGAACACAATGCATACATGGACACAACATTGCTGTGCAGGTATTCATAACCCTGTAATGTACTGTGCACCATAACTCACAGGTGTACATACCATTGCTGGATGAGTATCTGTGTGTCAGATAGGTATCCAATGCTGATTACAGCCTCTGTGTCTTTAGCAAATAATTGTGGACACATTTTTAGCACATGCATGATGAGTATTCACATTACATCATCAGTGGTGCATGGATAATTGATGGAATACCATTTGGCCACATACCCAATGTACGGTACTTATGGTGAGTGTAGATCATATTGTGGCCATGCCAGTCTCATCCATGACATGGCATGCTAAAACACAACTGCATATTTAAACACTACACATACCCAATGTGTGTCATATGACCTAGCCACTCAGTAGCATCACAAGACATATATGTGTCAGTTGTGCAAATGGTGATTGGTATGCATATTGTTTAGAGGTCCATATGTGTGCACACACGCAACATTAAGGTGTATAGCAATGGAAGCTATGTGTAGTATGGTGGTTACAATAACTGGATGGGGTATAGTACCATAGGCCATCATCATGAAGCATCATGTGGTCACTCAAGGCTACAAATGTTTCTCAAACCAGCACTAATCATGCTGTGCTGGAACTGTACTACCTTGGTTACATTCACCATTTCACAACCAGTTGTTATGTGAGTTTGTAAGGAGGCCAATAAGGAGCATTCCCTGACATGAATGTGTAGTGTGTTGCAGAGTGTTTAAATGCCCCATGATAGGCCTCTACCCCTCAGGTATATTATGTGTAATGCGTGGATGAGATTTTGGATACTGGAGTGTGTCTTTACAGAGGGTTTGGGAATCCTTTATGTGTAGCATGTTACAGTGCTCTGTGTATGACATAGATGTGTATGTTATGTGCATGTTGAGTATCAACTGTGCCTATCCAATGGTCACTACAGTCTAGCCACATTTATTTGAGATGGTCTGGGTATTGCATGTGTTTGAGGCAGATAATCACATTAGTGAGATGTGTGTGCTCTTACACCAAACATGCACAGCATGCATTATGGGTAGGTGTGTTACATGTGTACATGGCCTACACCTTAACTATGACATGCACTTTTTATTTACAATAATGAATGTAGAACACACTCACCAGCATCTGTCCGCTGCCTTGATGTCACCCCAGAGGGACCTACATAGAGATGAGACAGTTTGTCAGTGGCCACAACTGTGGCATTGCTACTGTGTGTTTGCAATCTTACAGTACAACAACAGTTTACATTCACAGGGCTACAGATTATGTTCCAAATGATCAGTATTGCAGAACAACAGGCTCCACATCTTTGAACGACACACTTCACATCTCACATATGCATGATCTACCAATACAGATAACAGTAGTCTACAGATATGCCATGTTACCTGCATGCTCCATGTGTGCTTGCTGAGTGGCAGCAGTCTCCATCATGATGTATGTCTGCTGCTGTTGTTGTTGGGCAGGTGCCACCAGGCTCAGGAGCAGCTCTTCCACTCTGGTGAGGGGGGATGGATATTAACACCACCTCCTGTTGCAAGCTGTTGTCTGCGCACATCAGCAGCAAGCTGACGGACATGTCTGAGAAGATCACTGCAGTGGTGGTGTACCTGCTCATATGTCCGGTTATGCAGGCCCACCTCATTTACCCTGCAGACATCTTGCCACATTGCAGTACGCTCCTGCTGGTCCTGGCTGGTTTGTGAGAACATGAGACGGTAGTGCTGAATCATACTGCTAGTAATTATATCATCTTCAGCACTACTGTAACTGGGGTTCCTGTGATGGGCCATGATCCCTGGAAGACATAAATACAAAAATATGTCTGAGCAAGTCATATGGCACATTTAACATTATACAGTACAGATATCACTGAACTGCCATATATAGCAACATATTAGCTAACCGAGAGTGAAACACTGTAACTGCCACTTATCACTGCTCACCCTATAACTGCTTGAAAGTGGCTCACTCTCTATCTAATGAACCATGTTCTGCACAGCAACAAAATAAAATCACTATATAAGACTATACAATAGTACCTGGCACACTGTATGCAACACGATGCACCACCTAGCCACAGCAGATATACATCAAGTTGATGTGTAAAGAAATATATCATCCATCACAATCAGTGTAAGGTCCAGTAAATGTATTACTATTATACCACACAACTTGTTAATGGCAAACCCGTGGCCAAAATATGTGCACAATTGGGAATATAGGTCACATACTGCTGTAGTATGCTATGAATGTTGCTAGATACGCAGTTATATGTTTTACCACACATATGTCAAAGGACATGTTACAGACATACCCACACACACATCAGACATAATTACAGGACACAAAGGTATGACAACCCAGATAAGATTTCAGTGTGTACTATACAGTACTGTGTGTCAGTGCTTACGCAACCGTAATCTTGAGAAATGTAATCTGTGATGAATACAGGGACCACACAAAACAGTGGATGCAAGCAATGTGGACATACACCATACTTTCCTGTGCAGGCCCAGAGTTTCAAGTAGTACTACAGTACACAAAGGATTTGGATTCAACATCGGTACCAATCAATAATTGTAGATGTAGTGCTTTAGCCTCCAATGACACACCCTAGTTAAAACCAAGGGACTTAATCACACTGTATGCAATAGCACTTGTTCTGCCTAGCAACAGAATACACAGCTTTTGCTAGGATCAAAGCAAAGACCCATAATACCATGACATAAACAGTTTCCCACTAAGCTATCCCACAGATACATATCTTTGATGTATTCACAAACATATTGACCATCACAGTCAGTCAACAGTACAGAGAATCTATTGCAACAAGTAGATGTAGGTGTGTATGAGTATATTCAAACAAAACAAAAAGGAAACGGAAAATGGATGCTGGAAACAACTAACAGGATTTTACTGATACTCCTGCAGTCTTAAAAGAAACGAATGGTTCTGACAATGGAGAAGGTGGTTCTCGTGTTGTAATATCACCAGGACAGAACACACGCTCGTATGCAGGAGCGGTTGATAACCAAGATTGTGGACTGAGAGACTGGCTTCAGGTTAGGTTTACAAGTAAATTTTGTGACAACTTTAATCAACTACCTGAAGTCAATGAATCTTACAGTAACAAACTTGATATGTTATCAAAGTATATGATGAAATTTAGAAACTTAGAAATTGAGAATGCATATTTAAAACGCTGTGTTTCAAAAGAAGTGGCGCCTAAGGGTTTAAGAGTTTACAAGTTCCCTAACAATGTATTAGAAGGGAGTGATTACCACAAGGATTTATTAGAATTATTTAATAAATGTGGAATTGATGTCTTGAGACTCATGATCAAGGAAAATGAAAGGGTAAAGGATGAATTAAACAAATAGAAGTGCTAGATAAATGTATTCGGGAAGATTTAATATTTAGTATTGAAGAAGAAAAAGGCAAATATTATAAAATAAAAGAAAGTATAGGTGCTACATGTGTTGATTTAGTTAATAGAAAAATTAGGAAGCTAAAAAATGACGTCCATGAATACCAGAATAACACAAGTTATCCTAAACCACATAACCAGCACGATTTTAAGGGGGATTATGGACAGAAAAACTTCACTGGAAATAATAGAGAAACCACAAGAGTTGGGGAAAATATTAATGACCTGGATGAGTTTGAGGAAGAAAGGCCCTTGCGTAGATCAGAAAGGGTAAAGAATAAGGGTGATTACAATTATTAACACCAGAACTATAAACAGAGTTACAATCAGAACCAGAATTTTCAATGGAGAGGTGGGAAGAAGGACAGATATTAAATGGAGAAGAACACACACAAGTCCCTCCCACCTCTGCACACACGGTGAATGAAATAGGAGAATACAAAAGTTCTTTCAACAATTTCACTATTTATAATTTCAGCTCTTTAAAATTGGAACAGGAACATTTCACTTTATTTTCCAAAGGGCTTAAATACATTCCTAGGAAAAAAGGAGATGTGGCAAGGATACTTATGGATCTTAAAACTTTTTTTAGGAAAATTAATTTAGGTTTGCTTATTAATTATGACAATAACACTAACTTAAATTAATTTCACAAACGAAGCATTATTAACCCCCCATTACATCCCCAGTTAAGAAATATGGAAAAAGTTATAGAGAAAGAAATTAGGGAAAAGTATCAGCACATTCACTTTAGAGGAAATTTAAGTGAGAAAGAAAAACAAGTATTAAATAACTTAAGAAGAGATAAAGAAATAAGAGTTATGAAACCTGATAAGGGGGTGGAATGGTGCTTATGGATAACATGTCATACGAATAGAAAATGAATGATATGTTAAAGGACACCACGAGATATGCTATTGTGTTAAGAATTGAAATTAATATTGGTTGTAGCAAAATAGATATTGTTCTGAAGGACCTTTTGTTGGAAGGACTAATAGATCAAAAAACATATAGTTACTTAACAATAGAGAAGCCTAGAATTCCATCAGTATTTGGAATACACAAGACCCATAAAGATGAGAGAAATCCCCCATTGAGATTAATAGTTTCTGCAGACGGTTCCAAGACTTTACCTTTAGCCAAATTTATTGACAAGAAATTGAAGAAAATATGGCTTAAAAGGAAAAATATTCTTAAGGATTCTTGGGACCTGTTAAAAGAAATAGATAGGAATTTTGAAGTTTCAAATACTATATTTATTACTATTGATGTAATAGATCTCTTTTCTAGTATTCCACATTTAGAAGGGTTAAAAATGTTAGAAGAAATATTATATGAGGATACTGAAATTAATAATGAAGAAAGGTTGACATGTTTACAGCTTATGGATTTAGTATTGAAGCATAACTATTTGTTTTTCCACTGAGAATTTTGCCACCAGATCAAGGGAGTAGCAATGGGGGCAGCTTGCGCCCCCACGTATGCTAATCTTGTACTGGCTAGATGGGAGGAGAAATCCATTTTGAACTCCCCCTTCAACACCTTTTGGCATCTTTATAAGCGTTTTCTGGATGACATATGTATTTTCTGGATAGGAGATACTGATGTCATTACAGAATTCATGGAAATGATGAAAAATTCCACAACTTTTTTTGATTTCACATGGAATATAAGGAATGACACCCTTCAATACCTAGACATAGAAATATACAAAAAGGAAGGGTGTTTTCATTCAAAGGTATTCATAAAAAATACATACACAAATTCTTTTTTACACTTTAATAGTGCCCACCCGTTTCACTGTAAGAAAAATATAGTGAAAGGGCAATTTGTCAGAGGAAGCCGAATGACATCAGAGGAATGTGAATTCAACAACGAGGTAGATTTCTTCATTAAGATGTCCAGGGAAAGAGGTTACCCTGAGAAAATGCTTAAAGAGTTGAGGAAAGAAGTGAGTTTAAAAAGGGACTCACACTTTAAACCGATTTTAGGGGACACGAATGATAAAAACAATACCAAAGAACTTGACAATGGAAATCAACACACTAAAGATTTCAACCATGCCATGGTTTTGGAATTTAATGCGAGTACCCCAAACATTACGAAAATTATTGAAAAAGAATGGTCAAGGTTTATAAGTATTACAGACCTAAAAGGGCTTCCATCGAGTGATATAAGATTTATATATAGCAATTCAGTAAACTTAAAAAAACTTGCTAGAGAATGTTACAGAAAATAATAACAGACAAAGAATAGGCACTTTTAGATGTGGACAGTGTAGTCAGTGCAAATATGTAATAAATAAAAGTGAAATTTATTTAAGTAGTAGAGGTAGATTATTGATAAGTAAGGGATTTTTCAACTGTGAATCTTTTGGACTGGTTTATTTGGTTACATGTGAGGTTTGCGGGTCCTTGTATATTGGAAAGACAGAAAGAAAACTAAAAAGAAGGATCTACGAACATTTAAATGACATCAAGAATAAGAAAGAAACCAATGCCATGAACAAACACAGTATGGAATGTAGAGAGACAAAATTCTAATTTTTTGTCCTTGAGGGGGTGAAAAAAGACATCAGAGGGGGCCTTTGGGAGGAGAGGATTTAATACAAAGAAATGTGGTGGCAATTGACACTGGAGGCAGCATCTCCCCCCTGGCCTAAATGAGATCATCTCTATTAAATCCTTGTTAAAAATGAGAACTGCTAAATTGTAAAAGAAAAAAATGTTAGAATACCTTTTCTATTTCTTTCTTTTCATTGTGTTTAATAGTGGTGCATATGTTTGGCCACAAGAGGGAGCTTGAACACTTCTTAATGTTACACAGCAAATGCATATTTTAAGCTAATGCATTATGGTTTTTAAACTATGTTTTTAAACTATGTTATTTAACATGTTTTTAACTTAAGTTTCTTAACAATGTATCATTGGAATCAAGTTTTTAAACAGGAACACATTTTTAATGTTTATTTAAGACCATAAAAAACTTTTTTTTTTGGTATTTAAATACATATGCAAGCTAAGGGAGCTTTACATTTTTAACGAGGTAATTGTGAATGTTATTCAAATGATTTTGTTTAAACCTGATAGGTTGGAATGTTTTTAGCAGGAAACTAATGTGCTTAAATAAAGACTGATTCAGTAATGTCAATATTTGAAGAAGTTACAGCTACTGTGACGAAAAACTTGTAGGAGATTTTCTGCATTTATGCTTTTCACTGAGTTGTTCTGCAAGTTGGAATAAAAGCACAACAGAATGCTTCATTTTCCCTGGATGTTTACATATATATGTAGGCACATATACATTTCACCTTTCATAGTGAGAATATCAATTATACAAAGGATGTAAGGTGTACAGTAATGTAATAAAATCGCACAGTCTTGGGATAAATGCATTGAAGGTGTTGACAGCCCAGGTGCCTTTAGCAGGCCTTACTGGCTTCAACATTGCAAACTGAACAAACCACCCACAGTGTTTAACCACCACATGTCATATACCAGCACTGTATGCTGTCTTGTTTGTCACACATTAAAACCTACATACAAATATGCGCATACTAACCTTCACCAACATATATATCTCCGCCCTTCACAAACAGTTGCAATATGTCCCCTGCTCTATGCACATGTACAGGTGTGAATATATATGACACATATATATTTCTCCGTATGTGTGTGGCATACACACACAAGGTCCACATTGTTGTAAGTCCCTGGACCTCACAGCTGAACTGTTGGGCCTTGCTGCAACACAAACAGGTATCACATATGAACACACACTAACATTAGGGGGGTATATATGGCTACAGATGCTAGATAAGCATACTAGACTGCTACAGCAGTTGCCAATGCTAAGCTACACTTTAATATGACTATCATGCATGTGTTGTTCTGTCACACCCATGTTTATATAATGTCAGTGCTAATCCCTCCAACAGCCATTAGCCACACTACTGTACAGAACACAGATAACGTGGATCAGATCTTTGACATTTAATGCTGAGCTACACATTTCACAGGTATGTCCCACTTCCCACAGGTACACACAGTATTGTCCATAGCAGTAGTTAAGCAGAACATCTGTGCATAAAGAAGTACTGCTGCCACATATGAATGGTTCACATTATGTAGACTATTCTTCAATAACATCTACTACATGCCAGTAAATACATATGTGTCACATACCTTTCCTTTGTATGATTTGGTAATATTTATTTTTCTTTTTCCTTTTCTCTGTCTCTCTCTGTCTCTCTCTCTGTCAGTCTCTGCAATAGAGTGATTGAGTTTGTTGGCAGAGATTGCAACCTGCTTTTGCAGGAATTTGCACATGAGTATGTGATGGCCTCTGCACCAATTAGTGGCCACCATTTGCTAATTGCATGCAGCCTGCTGTGTAGTAATTGCAGTAATCACTGTCATAGCAACCCAGTACTATAAATTGCTAACTCATGTAGGCGTGGCCCTTTCAGCTTTCTAAGATGGAGATCATCCTTGTTTGCTGTGGACATCATTGTTTAAGACAGAAGGTTGGTATAGTTCTTATATCAGAAGCCAGGGGTGTAGCCAGAGATTTGCATTTTGTACTCAGACCTAATGTTGCTGCTTCCAGTACCACTTGTCAGTGCAGAAATGTACTCACCCCTCAAAATGCTACCCCAAGATACATGGAAAGATGTACTTTATTTTCAACTGTTACAATTAACTGCCATACAAAGCAAGTTATTGAGATGTATTCCTTTGGCACGATAATTGTTTGTGAACTGCTATACTGTGAATATTCATTTACTCAGTTCTAAACAGTTTGTGCTTTTTAGTGTTGACATTAGCACAAGCTGCTCAGAAAAACTGGACACATTTCAGAACTGTGAGTATGCTTACATACATCCTTGGTAGACCCTGCACACACAGGTATATTTTACATTTGGGTAGGGTTGCAGAAGTACAGAGAGCGTAAATAGTATTGTGTGGATTTTATCTTGCTGGACTTACAGGGTTGCTGTGTACATGTTAGTTTATCAAGGCAAGTAGTCTGTCTGCGTAACTCCCAACTGTGACCTATCCACATGATAGCCAGAGAATAGCCTGTTATTTTTTGTCTGTGCACCACACAGGTCTTTTCAGCAATAGAGCAATGGCATTCTTACAGTTGGTTGCTACCAGTACATGGCTACATACATTTGTATTTCAGTGTTGTATTCCTACATAAGGGTATGCTTCCGAAACTCCTTCCAAAGCTATTTGCACAGTGTGTAACAGCAGAAAGGCTGATATGCCTCTGTGTTTCTGCCTGTGCCGGACCTCTCAACCACTCAGGTACATATTTGAACAGACTCAGGGAAAAGTCAAGAAAAAGTCAGGGACACCTTTAAAATATTAGTGCCATTAAGTTGAGACATTGAGAGAATCAGAGCATATGAATTAATACACCTTTTCTGAAGTAAGAGAAGTGTCTATCTCGTAATTATTGTCATTATTCATTAAGTGTAATTCACCACCTTTCTGGCCAAAGTCAGTGGTTTTCGGAGGGGTTCAGAGGGACAGAGCTAAAATTTGTTTCAAAATCAGGGACATCCCTGAAAATTAGGAACAGTTAGGAGGTACGGCCTCTGCCCTAAACAGATATGCCAGTGTTTGTCCAGTTGTGATACTGTGTGGGGTTGTAAAGTGATGGTGTAACATTATTTCCTGCTAGAATGGCTGCTTCTCTTGTCACAGTCATGTAATGTAATCCCACAACAACTGTTGGTCAACATCCACAGCACAAGTTGTGTGATATGGTATTCCTATTTTCCCTTTACATTCACTCATTCTGATGCATGATATATTTATTTAAGCACCAACTTGATGTATATCTACCGTGGCTTAGTGGTACTTCATGTTGTGTAGTGTGTGCAAGGCCTGGGGTTCGAGACTTACAGAGGTGTTTTATTTTGCTCCTGAGCAGAACAAGGGCCCTAACATACAGAGTGACTAAGGCACTTTTAAGCAGTTGTAAGCAGGTTTGCGTGGGTTTGCACATTGCTGCACATTGCTTAGCCAAGTGCAAACAAGCTCAAACTCGTGCAAACACACTAACTACTGCTTAATAGTGCTTACTCCTGCTAACAGCAGCGGTCATTTCTTTGAAAGAAAAGAAAAATGGGGAGATAGGAAAGTGGTGAAAAAGGGGCACAAAGAGGGAAAGACAGTATGGAAAATAGCTCGGGATGTGCAGGACGGGTGTAGGGAAGGTCCATAGCTGCCCATTTCTTCAACAGCAATAACTGTGCATATGCAATAAATTTGGAGGTAGATATGAAACATTCAACCCCTGAGAGAGGGGTGAGGACAACAAAGTATGTTGTAATGCCAATTAAATAACATTTCATGTGTCCAGTGGACATGTGTGCAAAACAGGCAGCTATGTATGGGGCGTAATTTTTTTTTTGGGAGCAGATTGCCCTTTTTTTTTTTCAGGTGAGAGTGGAATGTGGGGTAGGGGAAGTAGGTATATTTGAGGAGGTAGGTTGGGGAGGTAAACAAACAAGACAAATAAGACACATACAGGGGCGGTATATGACACGTGGTGGGTGGACACCTTTGACGGGGAGGGATGTTTGGAAATCGCAAGCCCATGAGCCCCCAGATGGAAACAGTGGGACTGAGGTCCCCACCCATGGGCAGTCACCACTGCACCTTCACGGCCCAGAGGGTGGCTGTGCTGGGGGCTGTGTAGGAGGTGCAGGCTGACAAGGGAGTTGCGCCACTCGAGCCTCAAGCTGGCATAGAGGTTCTGCAACATAACGTTCAATCTCTCTATGCACCACAGCCCGGACCTTTCGAAGGGTGATAGGTGGCCCTCCACCGCCCATGCTTGCATGGGGGGCCAGGCCCCATCCCCTGCAGCACTTCCGCCCAAAGGTGGCACAGGGGCAATGGAAGAGGAGGTCCCAGGCTGGGCGGATCTGCTGGTGCCAGGTGCCATGGCCAACTGAGGTGGGACAGGTGGGTCCGCTGGGACCGGCCTTCCCATATGAACTATGTTTTGGAGAGTTTAATAAAGATATGGGTTAGTACCAGTCAACAGCATTCCCAATTAGTTATAACAGCATGCAGAAGTATTCCCATTAACCCAACACACCAGATTTTCAACAGTTGAAAAGCAAGCATAACACATGCATATATAGAACAATAGTGGACATTACAACAGCATGCAGGTTGAATTGATGGCAACAGGCCACCAATATTGTGGTATTTTAACAGGGCACATGCATAGAAATAAATGCAAATATTTATAAACCAATAGAACATATGTCCCAACAAATGTTTTGAGATTAGACATACTGATTGAAGTGTGGAATTGCATTTTTTATGCACATACAGTAGGGTGGAAAAAGATAGGTCAATTAACAACTTATATATCCTTCTAGTTTTCACTGCATTTCTATTAACTGCAGTTATATGTCCCTTACATGTATTATTACACTACCCAATGTTCTTATATTGTGCAATTGGATTTTGTTAGATCATTATATACATAAGCTGTATCTTACATACAAACTGTCCAAGATGCAGATGTTACTGCTACATATTTTGAGAGTTGCTCACACACACACTACTGCTAAGATGGTACACTGACAGCTCTACTTTCATATAATTATTATCTAGATATGTTCAGGTGAAAGTATCAGTTATATGTTAACAGCTCCCTCCATTTCTGGCAGCACACTGACATTTCTGGGGAACACAATACCAAGCTACTCATGTGCCAGATTAACCTGTACATGCTGGGCATGAACCAACAGCTGAGGGCTGTAAATATGCATAAAAGCTACTGGCACTCCCTTCATCCACGTTATATGGGCCTACCCAAGTGTGGGTTGACACTGCTTAATCCAACACTACTATTTGTAGAATGCAACAGTACAACAACATATCAAAGAAAATGACACAGACACACTCCAGGAATTATAAATTTATTAAAGGATTATTACACCTTTATTTATTGGGTTAAAGCACTTTTTGAAGGCTCTCTCATTTATTTTATATAACAGAACATGCAGAATAATTATTAACCTGCCTAATGACGCAGTCTTTGCAGCCTATCTTCATGGGCTTGCTGATTCATAGCCCAGACACCTGCAGCTGTGAAGTAAATGCAGTGATATTGAGACATACCTATCCTTAGTATAGACAAGCATAGCAATTCTTAACTACTTAATACAATGACTACTTACTCAGTACTGGGGCATTAGGCATCGCACGGGATTCCTGGATCCACTGGTCTAGTTGATCCTCCCTACGTCGCTTCAGGTCAGAATAATGGTGCCTGACCTGCTCACCAGTCCGAGGAACACCAGTGGCACTAGTGAGATCACGAGCAAGACTGTTCCAGGCCTCCGTTTTATATTGGGTACCCTGGTACTGGCCCTGCAGGAGTCTTTCCTCATGATTGTGAACAAGGAGCCAAACCATTACTTTGGACTCCTCAGTGCCCCAGCATTGCGCTCTAAATCGAGTGCCTTCTCCAACACCGGTCATGCTGACTGCAGAAGGAAGCTACAACCAGTTATAGCAAGTATTCCCACCTGTGGAGCTTAAATATGCCTCATTTCCCACACTTATTTGTGATTGGCCAGTTTTGAAAAAACTCAGCTGTAGGCACACCTGCTTATCTGATGTTGTTAATGTTTAAAATTCCTTTGATAGATATGTGTCTGGTGAAAGTGCATGTCTATGAAATGCTGTCATGGCTTAGTGGTTAAGTACTGTGACTGTAGTGGTCAGTATCCTGAGTTCAAGCCCTGTCACTGCTTTTTATTTTTCTACTGGGCAGAACTGACTGGTTAAGGTACAGTAAAGGAGGTGTGGCCGTGTTTAACTGACTTTGCTCAACTTTGCCCGACTTTGCCCAGCGTTGCTCAACATTGCTTGACATTGCCTGACGTTGCACTGGTTAGCGCGGTGCGTAGCTACGCGCAAATACGTTGTGATTGCACTGCTTAGCACGGTGCGCAGCTACACGCAAAGACATTGCGCTGGTTAACGCAGTGCGCAGCTACGAGCAATTGGATTTAAATATGCTCAATACTGGTAAAATGTGCTTAGCAGTACTTTATATTGCTTAAAATAGGGTACTCATGCCTCAGAATGCATAACCATTTCACCTTCATATATATATATATATATATATATATATATATATATATATATATATGTAAAAAATTCGTTCACTACTACATTTAACTTTTCAATGCTTTTTACAAAACTTATGCATTAAAAATGTCAGGAAGTATTTTTGTATATAGATTTCCAACAGAAAATGGAACGTGTAGTAGTGGGACTCGAACCGGGAATGCCTCCTCTTTGTGCGAAGGCTCTAACCACTACGCTATCGCTATTTTGCTTAATTTGCATATATTTTTCTTATTATCCTCTTCTGGTGGCTAAGCTGCTAACTGTAGCTAAGCAATGGGCAAACCCGCGCAAACACACGCAAATACGGGCAGCTATATCGGATGAAAGTAAAAAAATTAAAAAATCTTTCTATTTTTAATTTTGTCAGTTGTTTAACATATGAGGGAGTGTAGTGTTACATTGTGCACATGTGAGCGGACTCGCTCATGTAACTTGACATTGCGGCATTTCTTCATTGCAGGGGCGTGGATTTTTGGGCTGCTCGGCAGTCCGACATGCCCCCTACACTCGTCCACGCTCCGTGTAAGCTTTAGAGTCGAGGCAACGTGCCCTCATTAATATGCATGGCGTGCTGCCATCATACTTTTAGACTGGCGCTTCTGTGTAAGACTAATCTAGTCTTACACGGAAGATTAGTAAATCCTGGGGAGTATCTTGACATACTGCATTATGCAAACAGAGTTTGTGAAAAGCATTGATCACTGTTGGCTGAGTAATTCGTCCAAATTTGGCATGCCATATCTTGCTACTGGGCAATAACTTGTCACTTATGATTGCTTTTTCCTTTTTTTTTTTGTAATTTACTTTCCGAAAGCTTTTTTCAAGGTAGCACTGACAGTGCTAAAGAGTAATATCGCATATCGCTTCTTCCGATACAGCATCACTTTCTTCTCACCCTTCATTCTGCAGTACTAAGAAGTATCTAGCAGTATCTTGCATGAACAAGGTACTCTTACTTAATTATTTTTTTTTCATGGTGGACGACAACCTACTCATATAATTCCATTTATGGCACAGAATATGTTCTTGTGGTAGTGGCATAAACGGAATTTTGTTTTTAACTCTAGAGAAATAGCCACAGTAAGTACAGTCTAAAAATTAATTTGTTTATCCTTTGTTGACCAGGTCAGCCCCACTAAGCTAGTGGCTTCTTTTCAGGGGAGAGCCAATGTATGTTGTGGCATCTTTACCGCCACCTGAGCTACCACCAACTCAAGCAGATGGGACCTCACTTTAACAACTCACCTGAAGGGCAACACACTCAGGGGTGCAGCAACCCCCCCACACATACCTCTCAGCTGTCCAGATTTTCACGGAATATCCAGATTTGTGCCTCACATTTTAATTCTGCTCCTCATAAAATTTGTGGTTTTCTGGCAGTTCACTGAGGATTGAAGTCACTAAGTAATGACAAACATTTGAGACTTTACATCCTTCATGAGCAATGATTAAAATTTGCACCTCTTTTTGGGCCTTTGTGCAGATTACTTGATTAAGCATTTGAGAGGTATGCATCTACCCATTACAACAATGTTAGGCATCCAGTAAGTTGGAGTTGGAATAGACTACTGAATGATATCCAAATGAATACTGATAACAGATATATACGGATTCCCCAATAAGTGCTCGCTCACCTTCAAATGACTAAAGGAAGAAAACGCCTCTCTCCTTTGTAAGAAAATGCTGCCGTTTATTTCCAAACAAGAATAAAGACATTTGTATATCCACAATTGTCCCAAACGGATGAAACAGTGGTTAAGCGCTTTCACCCGTATAATGGGCTTCCTCAGAACACTGTATAACAATTTTAGACGCCTTAAATAGATTATCCCTTTAAGATTTTGAAAAATCTTTGGCGCCAAAAAAATATATTTAAGGCGTCTAAAATTGTTATACAGTGTTCTGAGGAAGCCCATTATATGAGTGAAAGCGCTTAACCACTGTTTCATCAGTTTGGGACAATTGTGGATATACAACTGTTTTTATTCTTGTTTGGAAATAAACGGCAGCATTTTCTTACAAAGGAGAGAAGCGTTTTCTTCCTTTAGTCATTTGAAGGTGAGCGAGCACTTATTGGGGAGTTGGAATAGAACCAACAGCTTTCTAATCTGCCAGCACTAATGGTAGCTGCACTACCTGTTGCACCACTGACATTGAGAAGTGTCACAATGCTCTCATTTTCCTGTGACTGCTTTTACAAGTAAAGTTACTGAAAATATTTGACAACAGGAAAGCTGAGCAGGGCTAGGCAAAGGTGCTCAAACAGAAACATGCAAAGTTTATGTAGCTATATCACTCAGAAGTATTGCTTTTAAACGTTAGATTACAATTAAATGTTTTAAATTACAGGAATGAACTTTCAGTTCAATTCAATATCATTTTTAAATAAAGCATACTTTGAGAGTGAAGCAATAAGGCATGGTAGGGAGTGAGTCAATGAGAGTTACCTGCATTTCATGTGGCGTTGCTTACAATCTAATCAGCTATGTTAAGCACCCCAAAAGTGGATAATTCCCACAAACCTCAAAGCTTTACAGTGGCCCATAATAATTTTACATGTCATTCAAATGTATTCATGTTAAACTGTATTACTGTTCACTTTGTGAGTGACTTTGTAGAGGTGCTTAAGTAATAGTGGGATATGTGTCATGGTGGTTGATACTATTATTTCACAATCTCAGGATCTGAGATTTAAAATGACTTATGGCCATTATGCCCCCGTAGCTCTGTGCCCCATATGATGGATTTGTCTTGATACTCTGCTTTCTTCCAAAAATATCCCAGTCAGTCATACCTCTCAACTGTCCAGATTTTCCCAGAATGTCCAGATTTTTGCCTCATATTTTTGGGCTTTTCTGCATAAAATATGTGATTTTCTGGAAAATCATCGAGGACTGAAGTCACTAAATAATGACATACATTTGAGTTTCAGACTTCATATCCTTCAGAAAATGGATGCTGACATAAAACCTATTATTCCATCAACTTTCTAAGTTTATAAAAGCAATATTTACAATCTGCCCCTATTTTGGTGTATGCGAGTGTGTATGTGAATGGTATAGATGAACTACCATGGCGGGGCTAGCCACCCAGCCGTGTAAACCTTGGCTTAAGATGATTGTCACTATAACATTTAGTTTGCATATTCATTCATTTATTGCATGTTGCAAATCTAGTAAGCCCAGCTGAGAATGCAATTTTTTTCAGTAAAGATCTAGAAAGGCAAGAACATTTTCTAAACAGGTGCAATTATTTTGCAGCTAAGGCAAGAACATTTTCTAAACATGCGCAATTCTTTTGCAGCTAATACTTGCACATGCATTTAGAGTAGCAAAGCTGTATTTGCAGTCACAATACCGTTGTCATGCAGATTAAAAATACAAGGGCAAAACATGCAGAAGGCAATTAGAAACTAGGACCCACAGATAATGGGGATATAAGGGCAGATGCTAAATGTAGCCTGCCCTTTCTAAAAAGATTAGGATGCAATACTTTTCAGTGCCTGTTGGAGGCTGTTAAAGTCAAAAACCAGCATAATGGCTCAATTTATTGGGGTATTTATTTCACCAATTTATTTAATTCTTCAGTAACCAAGGAAAAAAGCTACTCTGCATGGATCATTATCAGGAATAACCTGGGATAAGATTAAAGAAAAAAAAAGCAAACTGACAGTTTTACAGTATGAGTGCAAATACTGGATACACAATGGGACATTATTAGATATTATTTAATTACTCAGGTCTTTTCCTAAAAGATGGTAATGACTCAGTCTTACATTATACCTGCACCAGGAATGTAATGAATGTCTACTCAACAGGTTATGTGCAGCAGTTATCACCTTTATCTGAGCATGCAGAACATTGCAGTAATGGAATGTAAGTCATTATCACATTATTAATTTACAATATGTGCAGTCAGTCATTATCACTTGTCAGGTAAAACACTCAGCATCTGCCCGTTATTCACATTACTAAAAGTCGTTATCACGTTGAAGAATGCACATGCCAGATTTTGGTTTCTGTCTATGTGGAGTCATGCATAACCCCCGCCCCCAACTTTCTTTCTTTCATTTTTGGTAAATAACTTAGCACATTGGCATGTTCCCTCACAAAGTAATCCCTCATTTTGAAGACTGTATTAGTACTTACAACATGGTAAAATAACTGTGTATGTATGCTGTACACATGTACAGATATCACAGTTTGTTTAGGACTTAAGTTATGAAAATTATGATATTTTTTCATATTTTGGTAAATAACTTTGCTAGGGAGCATGTCATTGTGCCAAGTAATACCTCATTTTTAAGACAGTGTTAGTCCTTACAGCATGATAAATGAACTGTGTCTGTATGCTGTACATATGTACATATATCACATTTTCTTTAGCACTTAGGTTATGGAAATTATTATTTTTTTCATATTTTGGTAAATAACTTTGCTAAGGAGCATGTACTTGTGCTAAGTGATACCTCATTTTGAAGACAGTGTTAGTCCTTACAACATGATAAAATAATTGTGTCTGTATGTTGTACACATGTACAGATATCAGTTTGTTTAGGACTTAGGTTTTGAAAATTATGATGTTTTTCATATTTTGGTAAATAACTTTGCTAGGTAGCATGTCAATGTGCTAAGTAATCCCTCATTTTGAAGACTGTATCAATATGTATAAAATGCTAAAAGAAAGGTGTCTGTATGCTGTACACCTGTACAGATATCACAGTTTGTTTAGGACTTAGGTCAAGGAAATTATGATTTTGTTTCTCATATTTTGGTAAATAACTTTGCTAAGGAGCATGTAATTGTGCCAAGTAATACCTCATTTTTAAGACAGTGTTTGCCCTTACAACATGATAAAAGAACTGTGTCTGTATGCTGTACACATGTACAGAAATCACAGTTTAGAACTTATGTTATGGAAATTATGATTTTTTTTTCATATTTTGGTAACTAACGTTGCAAGGAAGCGTGAGAATGTCCCAAGTAATACCTCATTTTGAAGATGGTATTAATCCTTACAACATGGTAAAAGAACTGTGTCTATATGTTGTACACATGTACAAATATCACAGTTTGTTTAGTCTTTTAGGATTATGAAAATTATACATTAGCAATATTTCTCATTATTATGCCCATATCTTTGCAAGGGAGCATGGTGATGACCCAAATGATGCATCATTTTGAAGCTGACATTGAGCCACACAACTTGTATAGTGATATGTAGCCTCTGTCTTTTACACGTGATGAGATATTATGCTTTATTTATCAATTATAAGAAATATAATATTAATCATATTTCTTTGAATATCTCCATAACGGAGCATCACACAATAATGGTTAAGGTATAATTTTAAAGCAGACATTCATACAAACAAAATAATTACAAATTGTATGGGTCTACATAGTACATTCACCAAGATATTGTGATTTATTTTTACCAAAAAAGGTAATAAATATGCACAGTATCAGCATTCATTGGCATATATTTAATAAAGACTTAGATACACACTATCAACATTTACACTGCTGGAAAGGTCAGAGTCTGCTGACCAACTTTCATGTTTACATTTTTTGTCTAGTTACTATGATTAAAAAATTATGAACATTTGTTTTCTGTATGGTATTACAAATGGATAATCTGAAAATGAGCTCAGACTACACTGTTGTTCCTATGGTGGAAGTAAGCAGGCAGCATTTTCTGAGCTGCTGTGGAGTGAATGAGTTAATAGGAAAAAGGACAGGGAACTGACCTTTAGACATGCCTGGAAGGGGGGGGCATTAATATGTACTGGAGCTGTTTCCTTGTAGAATGTTTAGTGCTGGTAGCACTTTTGTGTGCTACAATAATTGCTACAAGAAGTCTGGTAAAGTACTAAACTAATAAACTAGTAAAAGTGTAGGAGAGGAGAGAACTAGCAGATCTAATGGAAAAATTGAAGAGCAGACTTTGGCACCACTCAGAAGCTTACAAACAGTCCTGGATGCAGGAAATCTGTATCTGGACTACATTTGTTACAGGAAAGGTGAGAAACAAGCTCAGATGTGGGCTTTTAAACCAGAAATTTGAAAGAGATTGAAAAAAAAACAGCCCAAACGGCCAGTAAGCTACAACGTTTATTCTAAGTGTAAAAGCATGAGGAATGTTTTACCTGCATTTCCTTTCCATGAGGAAAAATTTGCTTTGTGTGGTTTAGTTTCTTCTATTTCTCAGGTGACTACTCATTGTTTAAAATGTGTTTGTGACTGTATGATACTACATCCAAGGCTGTTGTCACTGGTACCGTGCTGAAGAGGTTTGCTTGGTTGCATTCTCAAAACCTCCCTCGTGATATAAAAATGAGATTTTAAATTCACCTTTAGATAGAAAATTTAGTTTTGGGACCCTCTGCTGCAAAGATTATCAAAATATGTGAGAAGGGCAAGCTGATGCAGGGAGTCTCAGATTTTCAGCCTTCCTTCCCTAAATTTTCCAAGGGATTTTCTGCTCCCTCATGCAAATTTGGCAAGAAACAAAACAGTCTCAGCAAAACGATAAGCAGATATTTAAAAAACAGTGGCAGGAAGGTTCCAAAAAGAAAGCAGGAATCCCCCAAAACAAAGGACAATTAAATAGGTCAGAATGACTGTGTAAGGGACTTTGTTCCCCAACTTGGCAGCCCCTTATCCCTTCCAGAAAGTCAGAATCTCCATTTCTGTATTTGGCAACAAATTGTTTCAGACTAATGGGTTCTGAGACTGATTAAGCAGGGGTTTGGATGGCAGTGGGAAGGAATCCCTCCTTTCCAGGGAATTATTCCACATCCATCAGACAAACCCCTGTCTTCCGTCCTGTCCTACAGCACATGCTTTCTCAGGGTATAGTAGAAACAGTTCCCCCTTCCCAGTGGGGAAGAGGATTTTATTCAGGAATGTTTACAGTGCCAAATGAAGAAAATGCCTGGAGACTACTTCTAGACCTTTCTTTTCTAATCCAGTTTGTGCCCTAGTTCAAAATGCTTTCAGTACACAATCTGTTTATGACTTTTCCTCTTTTGAGTTTTTTGGTAACTTTAGATTTAAAAGAAGTTCATAATTACATTCATATCCATCCAGGTATCAAGACCTTTCTTAAGGTTTTATATGTCTGGATCACATTATCAGTTCTCTGCTTTACCCTTTGGGCTATTCACTGCTCCAAGAGTGTTGACAACATGTCTAGCTCCAAATCTGGTGTTGTCTGTTTTCATCCGATTAAACTGTGGGTTGCTGGATGCGACCAGATCCAACCTCTGCACTATTTCTGTAGCTCTTCAGTTACAGGGCTGAGTGACTCCTCCCCTACCCATAATTCTCTGAACTCCACCTAAGTATCCCAGATCTTGTTTGCTGCCTAAGTATTCAGTTGCATCACTGAGGGCTCTTGCATTTTGTATCCTTTTGGTTTTACTGTGGAAATTTTTTTGCTTCTGTTTCCTATTCCTCCCCTTACCAAAAGAAAATCTTTCCTCTCCCAGTTATCTAGTTAGAATTTTTTTTAGTGTTAGTGCTAGTTCTTTTAGGTAGGTTAGGTTAAAGAGTGTGATTAGTGTTAGTGTTTACTGTATACCAGTGTTAGAGTTTAGTATAGTTAATCTGTACTTGTTTCTATTAGATATTTACTTAGTCTTTGTTATAGTTCTAGGATAGTGATATAGTGATATAATTACAGTATTCATCCATAGTTTGTAAGCTGTTTTCTTCTCTGTGTGTGTTGTGCTTTAAGGTAATTTCTCTGAGTCAGGGCTTTAAGAAATTTACAGAGTGTGGACACAAACTCCTGCCACAGGACCAGCACTCCTTGTATGTTTATTATTTGGGCTCTGCCCACCTTGACAGTCATTGACAGGCCTGCTCTTCATTTAGCTCCCAAGCTTTGCGGACTAGAAAGGTATGCCATCCCTTTCACTTCCTCTGATGCCTCATTGCCCATTAACAAGGATAAAAGGTCCAAGCACAAGGCAGATAAAAACAAAGAGAAGGAGGTTGAGAAAGTCAAGCAACAAGCCAGAGTTAATGAAAGGTCAAAGGAAGAAGAGAAGCCAGACTCCAAGAAGTCCCATAGTTGATCCCCGGATCCAGCACTGGCTTCAGGCTCACATCCCAAGGTGCCATGATGTTTGGAGCTGACAGTTTTCTGGATCCATCATCTCCTGCTCGGTCTGGGTTCTCCTCAGATCCAGTGAGCCTCAAACTGCTGCCACCAAGCCTTTGGGAGAGAAGGTAGCTTAGACCACCATTAGTGGTGGTGGCATCCAGGTCATCGAGAAGTCTGATTGAACAGAATGTTGACAGAATGTAGAGAAAGGTCCTCAGAATGCAGATTCAGTTCAGGGTTCTTTCAGTGCTGTCTTCTGGGAATGTATCAAGTGTGGACCATCTATCCCTCCTCTTTTATCTTATCCAGAGCCAGTCCACCCCTCAGAACTACTTATGTAGGATCTGATCTACCCTGGAGTGCATTTGCAGGAGCCGACAATTCAAGTGATTTTGACTCTGACTGGTTCCCCTCCTCTTTTGGCCCTGACTAGTTTGGATCTGTAAGAGTCTCAGAGCTGAAGCTTCAGTGCTGCGGGTCCAGGGGGAAGGGTCATCTCCGAAGCTGTTAGAGCCATCTGTTCCCTTCACCCCCTCAGAGTCTGTAGCTTGGCACCAAGATCGACTTAGGGGTCAAAGCACTTTGGTGCCGAAGTTTCCTTTCTGCCCTAGCACAGGAGGGTACCAGCAGAGCTGGTGGCATCTTTAACCTTCAACGCTTTTGAGTGGGACCTTTCGATGCCGAGGGAAAAGGTGCATCCATCCAGGTTGGCTCCATCCAAACTCTGACTGGGATCAAGTTTCTACTTCACATCCTTCTGTCAGACAGGGACAGTTGGTTCCACAGGCTTCCTAGGCTACCTACTAGCTCACAGTCTGATTCAGAACCTTCTGACCTTATCATGGAAATAGTTCACAGGAAACAGACATAGACTGTTCCCCAGAGTCCATCGCAGAAGACACAGACTGGATAAAGTTGAAGGTTACCCTAGATTCCTCTTTGAAGAGTTCACCTTTGGCAAGAACTTTGAATTGATGAAGCAGAGAAGGGGGATGGTCTACAGATAACCCTTCTCCAGGTGAATCCATGTTCTTGGACACCTTTAGCTGTGGCTCATTGACATCCTGGTTGGTACCGCTTGTTGACCCACTCATTGATTTGATGTCCATGTGACTGCTTTCCAAAGCAGCTGATGGCACAGCAAGGGCAGCAGGCACTGGCATTACCATTTGTTAGAATGCCTGGATGCATCTATGCAATTTTGCAGAAAGCTTTAAGACATCTTTCATTAATGCCCCTTTTGATGAGTCCACCTTGTTTGGACCTAAAATAAAGGAAATACTGACTAGGAGTCAACAGTATGGCCAGACTCTCTAGGCAGTAGGCATCTCCTTCTCCACACTCTAGCGATCCTACTCTAGGAATCGATGGGCTGGGAAGAAGATGTGGTTCAGAAAATCACAGAGTTCTTACCGGGAAACTCCTGGCAGTTGACCTCCTCATGGCAGAGGAGGGGGTAACAGTAATGGACGTGTCCCTAGAGCAGAGGTGGACTGCATAACCAGGGCTTTCACAGAACTTTTACCAAAAAGCCCTTTTTAGCGCCCCTGAAGGGTTTCCCAACTGCTGCACTTTGGAGGAAGTTGGGTGCTTGTCTCTGCACCCATAAGCCTGGCAAAATGTAACCACAGATTTTTGGTTGCTAAACATAATTTTCAGGGCTATTCCATACCATATTTCTTTCTCACTGTCAAGTAGGAGAATGTTCCTGATGTTACAGCCAGTCAATGGGAACTCACAGCTGCAGAAATTTCCTAGTCATCCAGCTGGTCCCTGGAGTCCAGTTAGAATCCGTAATCTACTCAAGGTTCTTTTTACTACCCAATAACAGAGGGGATCTCAGACCCAGTCTGGATCTGAGCCATTTAAATCAATATGTGAAGCAGACAAAATTTTGGATGGTCACATACCAGTCGATTTTGACTGCAGAATGAGGATTGGTTGTGCTGCATGGATTTCAAGGAGAGCTACTATCATGTGAAGATAGAGAAGTGTTTGAGGAAATTTCTTCATTTCCTGCTGGGAGCCATTCAGTATCAGTTCAGAGTCCTGCTAGTTGGTCTCACCATAACCCTCAGAGTGTTCACCAAGATGATGGCAGTGGTAGCAGTGAGTTTGTGCCTACTAGGGGTTTAGGTTTTCCCCTATACCTCAGTGATTGTCTCCTGACCACTACATCCAACAACTTGTTATTGCACCATCAGGACTTTCTGTTCTAGCTGATGCAGGACATAGGCATCACAGTCAGTCTAACCAAAAGTCATTGTATGCTGTCTCAACAGATAGAGTTTATCAGATGCCACCAGGACACAAGCTTACAGACAGCCCGACTTCCAAGCTCTAGGGTGCTCTCCCTCCACCTCATTGACACTCAAGTCCTCCATTACCCCTGTTCACCAGCAAGACTAATTCTTTATCTGTTGTATCTAATGGATTCCACAATCCTCCTGGTTCCATTGGGCAGGTTTTACTTGAGGATACTTCAGTGAACATTAACGATGCAGTGGTCCCAGATGTTTCATCTGCTTCATGCCAGAATTCAACTTACTGAAATTTGCAGACAACAGATATCTCTGGTTGATAACATCTCACTCCATGATAGAAGGGTATCCATTCCTTACATCCCACCCCAAACCCCCATTGTGGTAGTGATGATATATGCTTCCATTCTAGGGTGAGATGTGCATTTCGAAGATAAGACATCCCAGGGCTGTTGGTCACGTACAGAAGTCAACCTTCATATCAATGTTCTGGAGATGAAGGCAGTCTTTCCAGCACTGCAGGCATTTCAGGACACCCTCCCAAGGGGTGTGATATCAGTACAGATAGACAGTATGTCAGTAGTCTCGTACATCAACAAACAGGGAGGAACATGCTCTTATCCACTGTGTTGAAAGGCCACGAGGGTCTGGCAACAGGTGATGTCTTTGCATTGCTTTACTGATAACAGCATACATCCTGGGGTCATCCAGTGTCCTGGCGGACAAGTTGAGCAATTCTATCTTGAGGCCTCATGAGTGGTCTCTCAGTCCAGCAGTGATAACCTTGATTTTCAGTTGCTGGAGCCAGCCTTGCTACGACCTTTTTTTGTATCCTACCTAAAGAACAAGTGCAGCAATTACTTTGCCCTAAACTCCCCTCAGGAGCAGTCACTGAGGGATGTTGTACTCCACAATTGGCCCCTGGATCTCCCCTGTGCTTTTCACCCATTGCATTTAATGAACAAGGTCATACTGAAAACAAGAATGTGCAAAGCCAAGGTGATCCTCATTGGCCCTTTCTGGCCTTGACAAACATAGTTCCCTTCCTGTGGCCTCTGTTAGTACATCCTCCTTGAATGCTGGATCATTATCCAGTTCTGTTAACACACCTGACCAAACTGTCTCCTCCAGATCAGAAAGCCATGAAGTTAACTGCTTGTTTCCTCTATGTGTCCTTCCATATCACTGTTGCAGTATTCTTTACCTAAGGGATCTCCTGGCAAGGAGAGCCCAACGTTCGACCAGTATACCAAAGCCTTTAGGTCTTATAGGTATCGTACATCACATGTATTCTCCTCGTGCAGGGCATAAGGCAAAAAGGTGGCATATGGACACACATACTCAAAATCTTTGCTGCCAGTCCAATCACCATTATCATATGTCAGTCTGAACACCCTTCTGCTGTCCTAGTTACCAAGCTGTTTTTCAGATAAGTGCTCCATTGGGGTTTCTTCTACAGGTTTTTAATGTCATTTGGTATTGTATTCATGTCATCCAGAAAAGGAAACTGTCAGTATGGGGGGGGGGCAGATTCTCCATAAAGACCATCACAGCCAGTGTCTTTTTTGCTTGGTTGCTTCCCATGATCACACCCAGTGCTCTATGTGCTAGGCACCTGTGCCTAAAACCCTATGTAGTTGCCTCTCCTCCTTGTCCATATACCTTGAGAACCAACAATGTAAGCTTTTGGCTTAGGGTAGTAAGGTGGAATCCTCCCACCCTGAGGTCCAGCCGTCTGCCAAGAAGAAAGCAAAAAAGGTCAGGCCTGATCCAGTTGCTGTCCAGCATCCCCGGACATTTCTGTCTGGAGGCTAGTGAAGGCCCTGAAGACTGTCCAGTACTTATTTTGGATTCCTCTGCCATGAACCCATTGAAGACTGGCACCGATCTGAATTATATATTGTGCAATTGGATTTTGCTAGATCATTATATACATGAGCTGTATCTTACATACAAACTGTCCAAGATGCAGATGTTACTGCTACATATTTTGAGAGTTGCTCACACACACACTACTGCTAAGATGGTACACTGACAGCTCTACTTTCATATAATTATTATCTAGATATGTTCAGGTGAAAGTATCCATTATATGTTAACAGCTCCCTCCATTTCTGGCAGCACACTGACATTTCTGGGGAACACAATACCAAGCTACTCATGTGCCAGATTAACCTGTACATGCTGGGCATGAACCAACAGCTGAGGGCTGTAAATATGCATAAAAGCTACTGGCACTCCCTTCATCCACTTTATATGGGCCTACCCAAGTGTGGGTTGACACTGCTTAATACAACACTACTATTTGTAGAATGCAACAATACAACAACATATCAAAGAAAATGACACAGATGCACTCCAGGAATTATACATTTATTAAAGGATTATTACACCTTTATTTATTGGGTTAAAACATTTTTTGAAGGCTCTCTCATTTATTTTATATAACAGAACATGCAGAATAATTATTAACCTGCCTAATGACGCAGCCTTTGCAGCCTGTCTTCATGGGTTTGCTGATTCATAGCCCGGACACTTGCAGCTGTGAAGTAAATGCAGTGATATTGAGACATACCTATCCTTAGTATAGACAAGCATAGCAATTCTTAACTACCTAATACAATGACTACTTACTCAGTACTGGGGCATTAGGCATCGCACGGGATTCCTGGATCCACTGGTCCAGTTGATCCTCCCTACGTTGCTTCAGGTCAGAATAATGGTGCCTGACCTGCTCACCAGTCCGAGGAACACCAGTGGCACTGGTGGGATCACGAGCAAGACTGATCCAGGCCTCCGTTTTATACTGGGTACCCTGGTACTGGCCCTGCAGGAGTCTTTCCTCATGATTGTGAACAAGGAGCCAAACCATTACTTTGGACTCCTCAGTGCCCCAGCATTGCGGTCTAAATCGAGTGCCTTCTCCAACACCGGCTATGCTGACTGCAGAAGGAAGCTACAACCAGTTATAGCAAGTATTCCCACCTGTGGAGCTTAAATATGCCTCATTTCCCACACTTATTTGTGATTGGCCAGTTTTGAAAAAACTCAGCTGTAGGCACACCTGCTTATCTGATGTTGTTAATGTTTAAAATTCCTTTGATAGATATGTGTCTGGTGAAAGTGCATGTCTATGAAATGCTGTCATGGCTTAGTGGTTAAGTACTGTGACTGTAGTGGTCAGTATCCTGAGTTCAAGCCCTGTCACTGCTTTTTATTTTCCTACTGGGCAGAACTGACTGGTTAAGGTACAGTAAAGGAGGTGTGGCCGTGTTTAACTGACTTTGCTCAACTTTGCCCAGCGTTGCTCAACGTTGCTTGATGTTGCCTGGCATTGCACTGGTTAGCGTGGTGTGCAGCTACGCGCAAATACGTTGTGATTGCACTGCTTAGCACGGTGCGCAGCTACGCGCAAAGACATTGCGCTGGTTAACGCAGTGCGCAGCTATGAGCAATTGGATTTAAATATGTTCAATACTGGTAAAATGTGCTTAGCAGTACTTTATATTACTTAAAATAGGGTACTCATGCCTCAGAATGCATAACCATTTCACCTTCATATATATATATATATATATATATATATATATATATATATATATATAAAATTCGTTCACTGCTACATTTAACTTTTCAATGCTTTTTACAAAACTTATACATTAAAAATGTCCGGAAATATTTTTGTGTATAGATTTCCAACAGAAAATGGAACGTGTAGTAGTGGGACTCGAACCGGGAATGCCTCCTCTTTGTGCGAAGGCTCTAACCACTACACTATCGCTATTTTGCTTAATTTGCATATATTTTTCTTATTATCCTCTTCTGGTGGCTAAGCTGCTAACTGTAGCTAAGCAATGGGCAAACCCGCGCAAACACACGCAAATATGGGCAGCTTTATCGGATGAAATTAAAAAAATTAAAAAATCTTTCTATTTTTAATTTTGTCAGTTGTTTAACATATGAGGGAGTGTAGTGTTACATTGTGCACATGTGAGCGGACTCGCTCATGTAACTTGACATTGCGGCATTTCTTCATTGCAGGGGTGTGAATTTTTGGGCTGCTCGGCAGTCCGACATGCCCCCTACACTCGTCCACGCTCCGTGTAAGCTTTAGAGTCGAGGCAGCGCGCCCTCATTAATATGCATGACGTGCTGCCATCATACTCTTAGACTGGCGCTTCTGTGTAAGAATAATCTAGTCTTACACGGAGGATTAGTAAATCCTGGGGAGTATCTTGACATACTGCATTATGCAAAGAGAGTTTGTGAAAAGCATTGATCACTGTTGGCTGAGTAATTCGTCCAAATTTGGCATGCCATATCTTGCTACTGGGCAATAACTTGTCACTTATGATTGCTTTTTCCTTTTTTTTTGTAATTTACTTTCCGAAAGCTTTTTTCAAGGTAACACTGACAGTGCTAAAGAGTAATATCGCATATCGCTTCTTCCAATACAGCATCACTTTCTTCTCACCCTTCATTCCGCAGTACTAAGAAGTATCTAGCAGTATCTTGCATGAACAAGGTACTCTTACTTAATTATTTTTTTATTCATGGTGGACGACAACCTACTCATATAATTCCATTTATGACACAGAATATGTTCTTGTGGTAGTGGCATAAACGGAATTTTGTTTTTAACTCTAGAGAAATAGCCACAGTAAGTACAGTCTAAAAATTAATTTGTTTATCCTTTGTTGACCAGGTCAGCCCCACTAAGCTAGTGGCTTCTTTTCAGGGGAGAGCCAATGTAGTATTCATACTACTAGCAGAAATTTGGCCAGGGTATTTCTCCTGCTCTTTTCAGTACATGTTGTGGCATCTTTACCGCCACCTGAGCTACCACCAACTCAAGCAGATGGGACCTCAGTTTAACAATTCACCTGAAGGGCAACACACTCAGGGGTGCAGCAACCCCCCCACACATACCTCTCAGCTGTCCAGATTTTCACGGAATATCCAGATTTGTGCCTCACATTTTAATTCTGCTCCTCATAAAATTTGTGGTTTTCTGGCAGTTCACTGAGGATTGAAGTCACTAAGTAATGACAAACATTTGAGACTTTACATCCTTCATGAGCAATGATTAAAATTTGCACCTCTTTTTGGGCCTTTGTGCAGATTACTTGATTAAGCATTTGAGAGGTATGCATCTACCCATTACAACAATGTTAGGCATCCAGTAAGTTGGAGTTGGAATAGACTACTGAATGATATCCAAATGAATACTGATAACAGATATACACGGATTCCCCAATAAGTGCTCGCTCACCTTCAAATGACTAAAGGAAGAAAACGCCTCTCTCCTTTGTAAGAAAATGCTGCCATTTATTTCCAAACAAGAATAAAAACAGTTGTATATCCACAATTGTCCCAAACTGATGAAACAGTGGTTAAGCGCTTTCACCCGTATAATGGGCTTCCTCAGAACACTGTATAACAAATTTAGACGCCTTTAATAGATTATCCCTTTAAGATTTTGAAAAATCTTTGGCGCCAAAAAAATCTATTTAAGGCGTCTAAAATTGTTATACAGTGTTCTGAGGAAGCCCGTTATACGTGTGAAAGCGCTTAACCACTGTTTCATCAGTTTGGGACAATTGTGGATATACAACTGTTTTTATTCTTGTTTGGAAATAAACGGCAGCATTTTCTTACAAGGGAGAGAAGCGTTTTCTTCCTTTAGTCATTTGAAGGTGAGCGAGCACTTATTGGGGAGTTGGAATAGAACCAACAGCTTTCTAATCTGCCAGCACTAATGGTAGCTGCACTACCTGTTGCACCACTGACATTGAGAAGTGTCACAATGCTCTCATTTTCCTGTGACTGCTTTTACAAGTAAAGTTACTGAAAATATTTGACAACAGGAAAGCTGAGCAGGGCTAGGCAAAGGTGCTCAAACAGAAACATGCAAAGTTTATGTAGCTATATCATTCAGAAGTATTGCTTTTAAACGTTAGATTACAATTAAATGTTTTAAATTACAGGAATGAACTTTCAGTTCAATTCAATATCATTTTTAAATAAAGCATACTTTGAGAGTGAAGCAATAAGGCATGGTAGGGAGTGAGTCACTGAGAGTTACCTGCATTGCATGTGGCGTTGCTTACAATCTAATCAGCTATGTTAAGCACCCCAAAAGTGGATAATTCCCACAAACCTCAAAGCTTTACAGTGGCCCATAATAATTTTACATGTCATTCAAATGTATTCATGTTAAACTGTATTACTGTTCACTTTGTGAGTGACTTTGTAGAGGTGCTTAAGTAATAGTGGGATATGTGTCATGGTGGTTGATACTGTTATTTCACAATCTCAGGATCTGAGATTTAAAATGACTTATGGCCATTATGCCCCCGTAGCTCTGTGCCCCATATGATGGATTTGTCTTGATACTCTGCTTTCTTCCAAAAATATCCCAGTCAGTCATACCTCTCAACTGTCCAGATTTTCCCAGAATGTCCAGATTTTTGCCTCATATTTTTGGGCTTTTCTGCATAAAATATGTGATTTTCTGGAAAATCATTGAGGACTGAAGTCACTAAATAATGACATACATTTGAGTTTCAGACTTCATATCCTTCAGAAAATGGGTGCTGACATAAAACCTATTATTCCATCAACTTTCTAAGTTTATAAAAGCAATATTTATAATCTGCCCCTATTTTGGTGTATGCGAGTGTGAATGTGAGTGGTATAGATGAACTACCATGGCAGGGCTAGCCACCCAGCCGTGTAAACCTTGGCTTAAGATGATTGTCACTATAACATTTAGTTTACATATTCATTCATTTATTGCATGTTGCAAATCTAGTAAGCCCAGCTGAGAATGCAATTTTTTTCAGTAAAGATGTAGAAAGGCAAGAACATTTTCTAAACAGGTGCAATTATTTTGCAGCTAAGGCAAGAACATTTTCTAAACATGCGCAATTCTTTTGCAGCTAATACTTGCACATGCATTTAGAGTAGCAAAGCTGTATTTGCAGTCACAATACCGTTGTCATGCAGATTAAAAATACAAGGGCAAAACATGCAGAAGGCAATTAGAAACTAGGACCCACAGATAATGGGGATATAAGGGCAGATGCTAAATGTAGCCTGCCATTTCTAAAAAGATTAGGATGCAATACTTTTCAGTGCCTGTTGGAGGCTGTTAAAGTCAAAAACCAGCATAATGGCTCAGTTTATTGGGGTATTTATTTCACCAATTTATTTAATTCTTCAGTAACCAAGGAAAAAAGCTACTTTGCATGGATCATTATCAGGAATAACCTGGGACAAGATTAAAGAAAAAAATGCAAACTGACAGTTTTACAGTATGAGTGCAAATACTGGATACACAATGGGACATTATTAGATATTATTGAATTACTCAGGTCTTTTCCTAAAAGATGGTAATGACTCACTCTTACATTACACCTGCACCAGGAAAGTAATGAATGTCTACTCAACAGGTTATGTGCAGCAGTTATCACCTTTATCTGAGCATGCAGAACATTGCAGTAATGGAATGTAAGTCATTATCACATTATTAATTTACAATATGTGCAGTCAGTCATTATCACTTGTCAGGTAAAACTCTCAGCAGCTGCCCGTTATTCACATTACTAAAAGTCGTTATCACGTTGAAGAATGCACATGCCAGATTTTGGTTTCTGTCTATGTGGAGTCATGCATAACCCCCCCCCCCAAGTTTCTTTCTTTCATTTTTGGTAAATAACTTAGCACATTGGCATGTTCCCTCGTAAAGTAATCCCTCATTTTGAAGACTGTATTAGTACTTACAACATGGTAAAATAACTGTGTATGTATGCTGTACACATGTACAGATATCACAGTTTGTTTAGTCTTTTAGGATTATGAAAATTATACATTAGCAATATTTCTCATTATTATGCCCATATCTTTGCAAGGGAGCATGGTGATGACCCAAATGATGCATCATTTTGAAGCTGACATTGAGCCACACAACTTGTATAGTGATATGTAGCCTCTGTATTTTACACGTGATGAGATATTATGCTTTATTTATCAATTATAAGAAATATAATATTAATCATATTCAAGGGAGCCCGCAGGAATTTTTGCAGGGGGGTGCAAACCCAGAGCCCCACCCACATAGCTCACCCCGCCCCCTGCCAACACAGCCCCGCCCAAGTCCACCCACCCCAAGCCCCGCCCACACAGCCATTCCAGTGTCCCATTACTTGGCTATTTCTCCCCATTTACTGTAGACACTGTTCAAATCTGTGTGCATACTGTGTTATGCTTTAGTTCTACAATGATTACAGGCAGTTGGATTTAATTTACAACTTTTATTTCAAACATTATAGCCCAAACACTGAGACATTTACTAAACCTAAACAAAGCAATAGTCTTACAATGAAAACAGACTTGGCATTAAAGCTTCTCTACTTTTGAAACTCACATTCAATGAAACGGCATTGAAACCCACATTCAAAGAAAATGCATCTGGCCAGTGGCAGGTTATTTACCTTTGAACTGTTTAAGCAATAGGCTCCTTGCACACCATTAGGGCCATGCAAAAGTTATTTGATTTACCTGATTGTATTAATTATAATATATAATTGAATTATATCCCTTGTATTATACAGCAACACTTGTTTGAGTGTCGCTGCCGAAGTAAAAGTAATCTGAATAATTCCACATTAAAGATATCTGAAACTAATGAAGATGTTGTTGCTAGAAAACTATATATTTCAGTGTTTCATCTACAAATTCAGTGCCTGCTGCGTCAAAGAATAAATTGCCTATGTTAAATTAAAAAAATGGTAAGTTGGTATATTGCAATAGAAAATGGATGACAAGCTGAAAAACAGGTTCATAGTTAATAGGCATCTCATCCAAAGGAGGACATCCTGAGGACTGCAGCATACAAATGTAAAGGCTTGAGGTTTTATTCCTACAGCATATACATTAAGATGCAAGTATTCTACTTGTGGTGCTACTAACATAGCTTTAAAACTTTACACCACAATAGAGATACCATTTGCTAAACAAAATGGTTGCACATTGTAAATAGACTTGGTATGAGCAGCAGTGAACTTCGCTTCCCTTAAAACTCACAGTTCCTTGAAAATGCACTTGAAAATTCCACCTAACTCTAACTTGGGCATTTCACTTTCTCTCTCTCTTACAAAGATACCACACCCCTCAAGGCCTCACCCTTAGTGCAAGAAATCTTGACAAAGCCTAAATTAAATAGGGACAGATTATAAATATGGCTCTCAGAAACTTAGAAAATTGCAAGAGTAACAGGATTTGTGTTAGTGTGCATTTTTCTAAATGACATGACATCTAAAACTGAAATGTCTCATTATTTAGCAACTTCAATCCTTTTTAAGAGGAATATGGGGTAAAAATCTGGACAGCTGAGGGGTATGCTACCTCCCTCTTATACACATACCAAATAATTCTGGTCAGACTTGAATTAGTTCTGGGAAGGTTGCACTGAACAGCACCGTGCTTGATCTGAAGTGGGTGAAATCCTGGTAGCTAGTGATTGCAGCTCAGCAATGTGGAGCATTAAACCATTTTTAGCAGAGCATTGTTTCATCACTACCTATTGTGTTTGCACATAAGCTGTAGTTATTTCAAACATTTGACTTTTTTTGATTACTACAAAGTAAATTTACCCACCAGAGCTATTGTGTTTTGACTTCAGTGTGGAGCTAGTTGTTGCAGGGCTTGGCTTTTAAGTAAGGTAGCAATGCTTATTTACCATATACCATTAAAGCCACCCAACTACAAGTGTACTAACACACAGACACTGCTATAAGACACTGGTCTCCAATAAAATGTAATGAGCTTCTGAAAACAGCGTAATCCTGTCCTTTTATTACAAATATTGTCATATGCATTTCAATACCCAAGGCTTATACATTATCTAGCTATGTAAATATTCTCTGCATGGCAACAACGAAAAGGCTTTCAATGCTGGCAATTCTTTAACAATATGCTTACTAAAGCTTACTTGCATCTTACAATCTCCGACAAGCTTACCTGATGTTCATTAAACCATGGCTACTTAAACAGAGCAACAAGACACTGTGATAGCATGCAGTTCCTGAATAATAAGAAGCATAAATCAACAGTATAAAAATCTGATAGAAAACCAGAACATTTTGCAAAATCAAGGACAGATGAAAAGCCACGGTCGTATTTGTGATCTACCTTGGATGGGGGAATACTCTGCACACTTACTGCATAACTGCTTCTTGCCTTCCTTGGACACATCCCGAGCCACTACAATGGGGCTGGGGTGCAATAAGTATGTCATAATTTGAAATGTCTCTGGCTGACAGTGATGGCTCTGACACTCCTACCTCTCAACTTCAGAGCAAGAAATCTGGACAAAGCCATACACAGAACTAGAAGTGGGACACAGGCCCAAAAATAAGGCCAATTTTTAAATATTGCTCTTATTAACTTAATAGAACAGGTAGATCTTGCATTAGTACAAATTTTCTGAAGGGTATAAAATCTGAAACTCAAATGTCTGCCATTATTTTCTAACTTAAATCTTTAATGACTTGCCACTAATTTTCCAGAAACCACAATTTTATGAAAAACAGACCAAAATGTGATGCAAAATACCCATCAAATAAGGGACACCTTTTTAATATTAACAGTTAACTTGAAGCAGCTAACAAAATAAGAGCATCCACATGCATTTCTGAAATAAAGGTAATCTATAACTGATCATTACAGTTATAATTGTAAACCCTCCACATTTTCTTCCAAAATTGCCATTTTGGAGGAGGGATTATTAGGGGAGAGAAACATTTTGAGCCAGAATTGGGGACAATTGAGATGTTTGGATATTCCTAATCTACAAAGTGATTTGCACGTACCTCTCAACCTCTTAATGCAGGAAATCTGAACAAGGCCAAATATATTGGGGAACATACAAACACTACTAAAAATTGCTCTTGTATAAACTTAGACAGTCTTGCATTAGCATGCATTTTTCTGAAGGTTATGACATCTGAAACTCAGTGTCTGTCATTTAATGGCTTCATTCCTAAATGATTTGCTAGAAAACCACAAATTTTATGAGGAACAAACCAAAAATAAGCAGCAAATATCTATTAATTCTGCAAAGATATGGACAACTGAGAGGTATAGTTCAACCGGGGCTGTCTGAGTTTGATACCCCCCCTCACAAAATCATGGTCAAATGGAGCCCCCCCCCCCTGCAGCCATTCCAATGTCCCATTCCTTGGTTATTTTGCCCCATTTACCATAAACACTAATGTGCATACTGCTTTACTTCTGCAATGATTTGGGATTTCATTTGAAAGTTTTATTTTGCATTTTACAGCACAAACCCTAATACATATCTGTTAAAGCAATGCAGTCTCAATGAAAATAGACTAACATTAAAACTTCTCTGCCCTTGAAACTCACATGCATTGAAACAGCACTGAAGCCCACTTTCAGAGAAAATACATTTTGCCAATTGCAAATATTAACTCTGGGCTGTCTTCAAAATCATAGGCCCCTCGAACATAACATACACATGCTCTTTGATACACCTTCCTGACTGTATTACATTATATTCCTTGTACAATACAGTACAGTTGTTAAAGGGCATTTTAAATTTATTGTTTTGAAAATTTTTCCAGTAAACAAAGAAACAAAAAGCATCCACCAATGATAAAATTGCCCAATTCAGAACATTTCCATCATAAAAAGTCTACTCAAGTCCACCAGTATCAGTAAAAATATACACAATCTCTGTAGTAAAATCCACATTGAAGAAATTTGTAACTAATAGAGGTTGCTGCTAGCAAACACTTTATGTGTCATTGTTTAATCTACAAATAAAGTGCCTGTTACCCTTGAAGAATAAATTGCCTTTGTTGCATGCAGTAAAAAATGAAAAGCTAGTAATACCGCAATAGAGAATGGATAGCAAACTGTTAACAGGTTCATAGTTACTAGGTATCTTTGCCAAAAGGACTGCAGCATCCACCCCCTTTACAACACAATACAGCATCAGCAATGCATTTACCTACTGTGGGAGTAGAACCCACAGCCTTCAGCATCTAAAGCAAGTACACTATCTGTTGTGCTATTAACAATGCAAGCAGACTAAACATAAGCAGCACTAAACTTTTGCTCCCCTGCAGCTCTCAGCTCCTTGTAAAATCTACCAGACACTCAGCTGTATCTCTGAACTTTGCAGCACAAGAAATCTGGAAAAAGCCGAAATTTATTGGGGGGGGGGCAAAAGGCCAAAAACCAGGGACACATTTTAAACATTGCTTGTATAATGTTTGAAAGTTGCTAGAATAAAATGCTGCGTTACCACCATACATTTCACTGCCACGTCTTGAACCCAGGGGACCCGTGCAAAACAGTCAAAGCAACATACCACTACGCCAAATCAGCTGTTTTGTGAAAGAGGAAGACTGAAACTTTACCATTTAGTGAATTCAGTTCTCACCATAGCACAGCTGTCAACCTCTTAGCAGAAAAGACCTGAACAAAGCCAATAATAGGTGACTACAACCACCAAACATTCAGTGAATTCAGTTCTCACCATAGCTCTCAACCTCTTAGCAAATAACACCCGGACAAAGCCAGTAATGAGAGAATATAACTCCCAAACATTTTCAGTGAAATCAGTTCTTACCATAGCTCTCAACATTAGCAAAAAACCTGGATGAAGCCAATAAATACCTGAACAAAGCCAATACTGGGTTAATACAGCCCCCAAACATATTCAGTGAATTCAATTCTTACCATAACTCTCAACCCTAGCACAAAACCTGGATGAAGCCAATAATGGGGGGAATACAGTCCCAAACACAGGGATACATTTCAAATATCCATCTTGTACAGTTAGAAAATTGCTAGAATAAAAGCTTGCTTTTGTTACCATACACTTTCTGAAGAATATGAAGTCCGATATTGAAATGTGTCCATTTTTTTAACATTTATTAACCAGGAAAGTCTGACTTTGAAAAAAAAAAGCTAATTTTTTAGCAGAGGCCCAGGGAGAAACACTCCAGACAGCCAAGAATAAAACCAGATAACATTTAGCTGTCAGGCAACAAGGACACAAATGCAGAAACCACAGATTTTATGAGGAACAGAAAAAGTATGAGGGAAAATCCTGCAACATTTTTACAAATGGTGGTGGGTAGGGAATTCAGGCTCTTGCCACTTGGGCCCACGGTACAGGGTTCAAGCCTTATTCTCTACCCACCACCATGTACACCTGGGGCATTTTACACACACACACACACACACACACACACACACACACACACACACACACACACACACACACGCCATTTTCCTCTGTGTGAAAAAGGAAAATAGAAGTATTTGCTGTAAAATTAATCTATAAACATATATGGTAAGGATGACCCTGTGTGATTATGATAGTAAAGAATGACACAGATATTCAGTGCATGAGTCATATCTTCATTGCATCCACCCATAACCCCTTTTTATCATTTTGCACATGGGATCATGTTGTCACTTCCAAAGTAACAATCTAGAGTGTCCAATTCACCTACTGCATGCTTTTAGAATGTGTGAGGAAAAAAAAGCACCTGGGAGAAACCCACATGAACACAGGGTGGTCATGGAGACTCTGCACAGAAAGCACCACAACTGAGATCTGAACTAAGGAGCCTCTTGCTGGGAGGTGACAACACTATCCACTGCACCACTGTGCTGCCCTATCAGTCATTTCTTCATTTTGTTGATAAAAGTTCACAGACACTATTTTTTCCATTGACATTCACAGTCTGTCACAGTGAAATATGCCTATTTTCATAAGGCACAGCTATTTTGTGAAGAGGTCATATAAAAAGTCCACAAACTAAAACCGCAATATTTTGTTCATACATTTCGAACCCCCTTCTCCCCAGCTCACACACACACACACACACACCTACCTGAAAGTGTCCCGTTTCAGGTCCCATCTTCCGTTCCCGCTCGAATAATCCGTCTGCAAACTGGTCTACCTGAGAGTCTCACATCTTCTGTTCCTTTCGAATCATCCGTCTAAGTTCCCGCTCTCAAACCTCTAAATCATCGCATGAGCGACAGCGATGATGTCAGCACGCCCGCCCGCGACTGTGCTGTTAGCACAGACTTCTTAAAGAAGAACTCACATAAAAAAACTTTTGGAAATGATCTAGTCAGCCGATTCCAGGGGGGTGCAAGTGCACCCCCTTGCACCTGCCTGCGGGCGCCCTTGATCATATTTCTTTGAATATCTCCATAATGGAGCATCAGACAATAATGGTTAAGGTATAATTTTAAAGCAGACATTCATACAAACAAAATAATTACAAATTGTATGGGTCTACATAGTACATTCACCAAGATATTGTGATTTATTTTTACCAAAAAAGGTAATAAATATGCACAATATCAGCATTCATTGGCATATATTTAATAAAGACTTAGATACACACTATCAACATTTACACTGCTGGAAAGGTCAGAGTCTGCTGACCAACTTTCATGTTTACATTTTTTGTCTAGTTACTATGATTAAAAAATTATGAACATTTGTTTTCTGTATGGTATTACAAATGGATAATCTGAAAATGAGCTCAAGCTACACTGTTGTTCCTATGGTGGAAGTAAGCAGGCAGCATTTTCTGAGCTGCTGTGGAGTGAATGAGTTAATAGGAAAAAGGACAAGGAACTGACCTTTAGACATGCCTGGAAGGGGGGGGGGGGCATTAATATGTACTGGAGCTGTTTCCTTGTATAATGTTTAGTGCTGGTAGCACTTTTGTGTGCTACAATAATTGCTACAAGTGTAGGAGAGGAGAGGAGAGGAGAGAACTAGCAGATCTAATGGAAAAATTGAAGAGCAGACTTTGGCACCACTCAGAAGCTTACAAACAGTCCTGGATGCAGGAAATCTGTATCTGGACTACATTTGTTACAGGAAAGGTGAGAAACAAGCTCAGATGTGGGCTTTTAAACCAGAAATTTGAAAGAGATTGAAAAAAACTGCCCAAACGGCCAGTAAGCTACAACGTTTATTCTAAGTGTAAAAGCATGAGAAATGTTTTACCTGCATTTCCTTTCCATGAGGAAAAATTTGCTTTGTGTAGTTTAGTTTCTTCTATTTCTCAGGTGACTACTCATTGTTTAAAATGTGTTTGTGACTGTATTGATACTACATCCAAGGCTGTTGTCACTGGTACCGTGCTGAAGAGGTTTGCTTGGTTGCATTCTCAAAACCTCCCTCGTGATATAAAAATGAGATTTTAAATTCACCTTTAGATAGAAAATTTAGTTTTGGGACCCTCTGCTGCAAAGATTATCAAAATATGTGAGAAGGGCAAGCTGATGCAGGGAGTCTCAGATTTTCAGCCTTCCTTCCCTAAATTTTCCAAGGGATTTTCTGCTCCCTCATGCAAATTTGGCAAGAAACAAAACAGTCTCAGCAAAACGATAAGCAGATATTTAAAAAACAGTGGCAGGAAGGTTCCAAAAAGCAGGAATCCCCCAAAACAAAGGACAATTAAATAGGTCAGAATGACTGTGTAAGGGACTTTGTTCCCCAACTTGGCAGCCCCTTATCCCTTCCAGAAAGTCAGAATCTCCATTTCTGTATTTGGCAACAAATTGTTTCAGACTAAAGGGTTCTGAGACTGATTAAGCAGGGGTTTGGATGGCAGTGGGAAGGAATCCCTCCTTTCCAGGGAATTATTCCACATCCATCAGACAAACCCCTGTCTTCTGTCCTGTCCTACAGCACATGCTTTCTCAGGGCGTAGTAGAAACAGTTCCCCCTTCCCAGTGGGGAAGAGGATTTTATTCAGGAATGTTTACGGTGCCAAATGAAGAAAATGCCTGGAGACTAGTTCTAGACCTTTCTTTTCTAATCCATTTTGTGCCCTAGTTCAAAATGCTTTCAGTACACAATCTGTTTACGACTTTTCCTCTTTTGAGTTTTTTGGTAACTTTAGATTTAAAAGAAGTTCATAATTACATTCATATCCATCCAGGTATCAAGACCTTTCTTAAGGTTTTATATGTCTGGATCACATTATCAGTTCTCTGCTTTATCCTTTGGGCTATTCACTGCTCCAAGAGTGTTGACAACGTGTCTGGCTCCAAATCTAGTGTTGTCTGTTTTCATCCGATTAAACTGTGGGTTGCTGGATACGACCAGATCCAACCTCGGCACTAATTCTGAAGCTCTTCAGTTACAGGGCTGAGTGACTCCTCCCCTACCCATAATTCTCTGAACTCCACCTAAGTATCCCAAATCTTGTTTGCTGCCTAAGTGTTCAGTTGCGTCACTGAGGGCTCTTGCATTTTGTATCCTTTTGGTGTAACTGTGGAAATTTTTTTGCTTCTGTTTCCTATTCCTCCCCTTACCAAAAGAAAATCTTTCCTCTCCCAGTTATCTAGTTAAAATTTTTTTTAGTGTTAGTACTAGTGCTTTTAGGTAGGTTAGGTTAGAGAGTGTGATTAGTGTTAGTGTTTACTGTATACCAGTGTTAGAGTTTAGTATAGTTAATCTGTACTTGTTTCTATTAGATATTTACTTAGTCTTTGTTATAGTTCTAGGATAGTGATATAGTGATATAATTACAGTATTCATCCATAGTTTGTAAGCTGTTTTCTTCTCTGTGTGTGTTGTGCTTTAAGGTAATTTCTCTGAGTCAGGGCTTAAATTTACAGAGTGTGGACACAAACTCCTGCCACAGGACCAGCACTCCTTGTATGTTTATTGTTTGGGCGCTGCCCACCTTGACAGTCATTGACAGGCCTGCTCTTCATTTAGCTCCCAAGCTTTGCGGATTAGAAAGGTATGCCATCCCTTTCACTTCCTCTGATGCCTCATTGCCCATTAACAAGGATAAGAGGTCCAAGCACAAGGCAAATAAAAACAAAGAGAAGGAGGTTGAGAAAGTCAAGCAACAAGCCAGAGTTAATGAAAGGTCAAAGGAAGAAGAGAAGCCAGACTCCAAGAAGTCCCATAGTTGATCCCCGGATCCAGCACTGGCTTCAGGCTCACATCCCAAGGTGCCATGATGTTTGGAGCTGACAGTTTTCTGGATCCATCATCTCCTGCACGGTCTGGGTTCTCCTCAGATCCAGTGAGCCTCAAACTGCTGCCACCAAGCCTTTGGGAGAGAAGGTAGCTTAGACCACCATTAGTGGTGGTGGCATCCAGGTCATCGAGAAGTCTGATTGAACAGAATGTTGACAGAATGTAGAGAAAGGTCCTCAGAATGCAGATTCAGTTCAGGGTTCTTTCAGTGCTGTCTTCTGGGAATGTATCACGTGTGGACCATCTGTCCCTCCTCTTTTATCTTATCCAGAGCCAGTCCACCCCTCAGAACTACTTATGTAGGATCTGATCTACCCTGGAGTGCATTTGCAAGAGCCGACAGTTCAAGTGATTTTGACTCTGACTGGTTCCCCTCCTCTTTTGGCCCTGACTAGTTTGGATCTGTAAGAGTCTCAGAGCTGAAGCTTCAGTGCTGCGGGTCCAGGGGGAAGGGTCATCTCCGAAGCTGTTAGAGCCATCTCTTCCCTTCACCCCCTCAGAGCTCTGTAGCTTGGCACCAAGATCGACTTAGGGGTCGAAGCACTTTGGTGCTGAAGTTTCCATTCTGCCCTAGCACAGGAGGGTACCAGCAGAGCTGGTGGCATCTTTAACCTTCAACGCTTTTGAGTGGGACCTTTCGATGCCGAGGGAAAAGGTGCATCCATCCAGGTTGGCTCCATCCAAACTCTGACTGGGATCAAGTTTCTACTTCACATCCTTCTGTCAGACAGGGACAGTTGGTTCCACAGGCTTCCTAGGCTACCTACTAGCTCACAGTCTGATTCAGAACCTTCTGACCTTATCATGGAAATAGTTCACAGGAAACAGACATAGACTGTTCCCCAGAGTCCATCACAGAAGACACAGACTGGATAAAGTTGAAGGTTACCCTAGATTCCTCTCTGAAGAGTTCACCTTTGGCATAATCTTTGAATTGATGAAGCAGAGAAGGGGGATGGTCTACAGATAACCCTTCTCAAGGTGAATCCATGTTCTTGGACACCTTTAGCTGTGGCTCATTGTCATCCTGGTTGGTACCGCTTGTTGACCCACTCATTGATTTGATGGCCATGTGACTGCTTTCCAAAGCAGCTGATGGCACAGCAAGGGCAGCAGGCACTGGCATTACCATTTGTTAGAATGCCTGGATGCATCTATGCAATTTTGCAGAAAGCTTTAAGACATCTTTCATTAATGCCCCTTTTGATGAGTCCACCTTGTTTGGACCTAAAATAAAGGAAATACTGACTAGGAGTCAACAGTATGGCCAGACTCTCTTGGCAGTAGGCATCTCCTTCTCCACACTCTAGCGATCCTACTCTAGGAATCAATGGGCTGGGAAGAAGATGTGGTTCAGAAAATCACAGAGTTCTTACCGAGAAACTCCTGGCAGTAGACCTCCTCATGGCAGAGGAGGGAGTAACAATAATGGACGTGTCCCTAGAGGCAGAGGTGGACTGCATAACCAGGGCTTTCACAGAACTTTTACCAAAAAGCCCTTTTTAGCGCCCCTGAAGGGTTTCCCAACTGCTGCACTTTGGAGGAAGTTGGGTGCTTGTCTCTGCACCTATAAGCCTGGCAAAATGTAACCACAGATTTTTGGTTGCTAAACATAATTTTCAGGGCTATTCCATACCATTTTTCTTTCTCACTGTCAAGTAGGAGAAAGTTCCTGATGTTACAGCCAGTCAATGGGAACTCACAGCTGCAGAAATTTCCTAGTCATCCAGCTGGTCCCTGGAGTCCAGTTAGAATCCATAATCTACTCAAGGTTCTTTTTACTACCCAATAAAAGAGGGGATCTCAGACCCAGTCTGGATCTGAGCCATTTAAATCAATATGTGAAGCAGACGAAATTTTGGATGGTCACATACCAGTCGATTTTGACTGCAGAATGAGGATTGGTTGTGCTGCATGGATTTCAAGGAGAGCTGCTATCATGTGAAGATAGAGAAGTGTTTGAGGAAATTTCTTCATTTCCTGCTGGGAGCCATTCAATATCAGTTCAGAGTCCTGCTAGTTTGTCTCACCATAACCCTCAGAGTGTTCACCAAGATGATGGCAGTGGTAGCAGTGAGTTTGTGCCTACTAGGGATTCAGGTTTTCCCCTATACCTCAGTGATTGTCTCCTGACCACTACATCCAACAACTTGTTATTGCACCATCAGGACCTTCTGTTCTAGCTGATGCAGGACATAGGCATCACAGTCAGTCTAACCAAAAGTCATTGTATGCTGTCTCAACAGATAGAGTTTATCAGATGCCACCAGGACACAAGCTTACAGACAGCCCGACTTCCAAGCTCTAGGGTGCTCTCCCTCCACCTCATTGACACTCAAGTCCTCCATTACCCCTGTTCACCAGCAAGACTAATTCTTTATCTGTTGTATCTAATGGATTCCACAATCCTCATGGTTCCATTGGGCAGGTTTTACTTGAGGATACTTCAGTGAACATTAACGGTGCAGTGGTCCCAGATGTTTCATCTGCTTCATGCCAGAATTCAACTTACTGAAATTTACAGACAACAGATATCTCTGGTGGAGAACATCTCACTCCATGATAGAAGGGTATCCATTCCTTACATCCCACCCCAACCCCCATTGCAGTAGTGATGATATATGCTTCCACTCTAGGGTGAGATGTGCATTTCGAAGATAAGATATCCGAGGGCTCTTGGTCACATACAGAAGTCAACCTTCATATCAATGTTCTGGAGATGAAGGCAGTCTTCCCAGCACTGCAGGCAATTCAGGACACCCTCCCAAGGGGTGTGATATCAGTACAGATAGACAGTATGTCAGTAGTCTGGTACATCAACAAACAGGGAGGAACATGCTCTTATCCACTGTGTTGAAAGGCCACGAGGGTCTGGCAACAGGTGATGTCTTTGCATTGCTTTACTGATAACAACATACATCCTGGGGTCATCCAGTGTCCTGGCGGACAAGTTGAGCAATTCTATCTTGAGGCCTCATGAGTGGTCTCTCAGTCCAGCAGTGATAACCTTGATTTTCAGTTGCTGGAGCTAGCCTTGCTACGACCTTTTTTTGTATCCTACCTAAAGAACAAGTGCAGCAATTACTTTGCCCTAAACTCCCCTCAGGAGCAGTCAGTGAGGGATGTTGTACTCCACAATTGGCCCCTGGATCTCCCCTATGCTTTTCACCAATTGCATTTCAGTCACTGAGGGATGTTGTACTCCACAATTGGCCCCTGGATCTCCCCTGTGCTTTTCACCCATTGCATTTAATGAACAAGGTCATACTGAAAACAAGATTGTGCAAAGCCAAGGTGATCCTCATTGGCCCTTTCTGGCCTTGACAAACATGGTTCCCTTCCTGTGGCCTCTGTTAGTACATCCTCCTTGAATGCTGGATCATTATCCAGTTCTGTTAACACACCTGACCAAACTGTCTCCTCCAGATCAGAAAGCCATGAAGTTAACTGCTTGTTTCTTCTATGTGTCCTTCCATATCACTGTTGCAGTATTCTTAGAGCCCAACGTTCGACCAGTATACCAAAGCCTTTAGGTCTTATAGGTATCGTACATCACATGTATTCTCCTCGTGCAGGGCATAAGGCAAAAAGGTGACATACGGACACACATACTCAAAATCTTTGCTGCCAGTCCAATCACCATTATCATATGTCAGTCTGAACACCCTTCTGCTGTCCTAGTTACCAAGCTGTTTTTCAGATAAGTGCTCCATTGGGGTTTCTTCTACAGCTTTTTAATGTCATTTGGTATTGTATTCATGTCATCCAGAAAAGGAAACTGTCAGTATGGGGGGGGGGGCAGATTCTCCATAAAGACCATCACAGCCAGTGTCTTTTTTGCTTGGTTGCTTCCCATGATCACACCCAGTGCTCTATGTGCTAGGCACCTGTGCCTAAAACCCTATGTAGTTGCCTCTCCTCCTTGTCCATATACCTTGAGAACCAACAATGTAAGCTTTTGGCTTAGGGTAGTATGGTGGAATCCTCCCACCCTGAGGTCCAGCCGTCTGCCAAGAAGAAAGCCAAAAAGGTCAGGCCTGATCCAGTTGCTCTCCAGCATCCCTGGACATTTCTGTCTGGAGGCTAGTGAAGGCCCTGAAGACTGTCCAGTACTTATTTTGGATTCCTCTGCCATGAACCCATTGGAGACTGGCACAGATCTGAATTCTCACACATCCATGGAGACTTTTCCAATGTCTGCACCTGACGTTGAGGGGGGAACCTTGACTCATAATATCCAATAGACTGAGGGGATTACTCAGATTTTAGTGAGGAAGGAAATTCCTTTCACTATTATTCAGTTGTGTCAAGATTCCAACCCTCTGAGGATTTTTCAGGCAGACATCCTGCAGAAAAAGAAACAGAAGAAGAAGCATATTTCCCCATTTGTAAAGGATCCCTAGCATACTTTGATGGCCTTGAAGCCTCCTCCCTGGACTTCCACTCCTGTTAAGAGCTCTAGGGAATTGGATTTCTCTGATGAGGATTTGGATTCTGTGGAAGAATTCCTGGCCTATTCTTCCCATATTCCTTCCCCCTAGTCCACAGTTCAAAGAAATAGGATTCTTTGAGTCATGGACTATTTTAAGTTGGACTGTTCCTGGGTTTTTGACATTCAAAAGCAGTATTATGAGCTCCTAGAGATGGAGTCTCCACAGCCATCTGCTGCCCTTCCTGTTCTGGCTGCACTTTTGGATACTTTTCTGCAATTTCTGTAGCTCCTGTGCCAAAGAAACCTGATAAGTTCTACAAGGTGCCTGAGGCCAGCAAATTTCTTTATAAGTGCTTCTGCTGATCCCTCAGTGGTATCATTTTTTTCCTGACAAACCCACTAAGTTGTTGCTATCTGCTAAGCTACTTCCTTCTGATAAGGATAGTAAAGCTATGGAAAGGTTGGGCATGAAGGTTTTCACTGCTGCCACCCTGCCCTTTAGGTTCATACGTTCATAGGTTGTTACTAGGCTATCAGCCCTAGGGCCTATACAAGCCTAGCCATAACAATTCCCTGGCTATTTCTTCCCACATTATTTACTTGGTCCATTAACTACAAGACTCATATGACCAAGTATGTTTTGGACTTCCTTTCCTGGGATTCTAAGGTGGTTTCTGACCTTCCTGATTCTGACAGGAAAGCTTCTGCCCTTTCCCTGTTAGGGTCCACTTCTCAAGTTGCTTGTCACTCAGTAAAATGCAGCTATGATACATGTCTTTGCCTGATAATATCAAGGCCAAACTTTCAGATGCACCACTGGATAACAACTTATTCAAGTTCTTCCAGGATAAGGGTAAGGGCTTGGAGGAACTGAAGCATATTTTTGTTTTCCCTCTTCCCAGGTTTCAGAGGAACTATCCTAAGTCTGCCTTTGTTCATAGACAGACTCACCCCCCCCCCCCACACACACACATTAAGGAACGGCATAGCTAGTTTCCAAGCTCCCCGAAATCCAGAAAATGCAGAAACCTATGCAGATGCATACATAAAAGAGCCCTGTACAACCATATAAACAACTGCATAAAAATGGTAGTACTAGATCAAAATAAACTCAGGTCAAACTGCAAAAACAAGCCACCTTGGTGGACTCCTGGTGTTAACAGGTTGTACAATAAAAGAAAGAAAATCCTGTCAGGAAGTAAGAGGGAATGTGCACATCAGAGCAAAATGTCCCTCATTAGTCTAAACAAGTGAATCTGGGAACTAGTCAAATCTCTGAAAGCATATTTTTGTTTTTCCTCTTCCCAAGTTTCAGAGGAATTATCCTTCCAAGTCTGCCTTTGTTTGGCACCAGACTTACCCAAGGGTTCTAGATGTGTTCCTCCTGCTATGTCCACTCAAATGTCTTCCTCCGAGAAACCGTCTTTTCAGGATAAGTCTGGTTCTGTTTGACATTTGGCCTTTCCTTCCCCTTGGCCAGGTTGCCTTGCCTCTCCGCCTTTCCTTATCTCTTCCAGACTGGCATTAGATCACCTCAAATTCTTGAGGTCTCTCGATTATTCATCAGGGATATTTCACGGTTGGGAAATACCTTCCTCTCTCTTCAGGCATTCCTCAAATTCCTTGAGAATAGCTTCATTATTTTCCAGAGGTTCTGCAGTCCCTTTTGGATCAAGGCACTATTCAGCTCATTCCACCCACCCAGGTGGGGAAAGGGTTTTATATTCTAGAAAGTTTTTGGTTCCTCAGAAGGAGGGTATGTGGAGACCGATTTTGGGTCTTTCTCTGCTCATCATGTTGCCTCTTCAGACCTTGTTTCCTCTTCTTCTTCCCTAGGCCTTCCTGGCTTCTCTTGATCTCAAGAATGCATACCTTCACATCCCCATTCACCTTTGGTTCAGGAAATATTTATATTTCTCTGTTTCTTCCTTGCATTTTCAGTTCTCTGCTGTGCCCTTTGGCCTCTCTACTGCCCCAAGGGTATTCACCAAATGCGTCACTACTGTCATTGTTTTTTTCAGGCTTCAGGGTATACAGATTTCTCCCTACCTAGACGATCTGCTCAGTCAAACGTCTTTACTATTTGTCTTTTACACAGTCTGGGATTCATCATAACTCTCCAGAAATCAGCTCTGACTCCTTCTGAGGATCATATTTTCTTCATTTGCAGGCTTCAAACCATTCCCGTGCTGGCTTCTCTCCCTGCCCCCAAAGTTCTGTCCCTGACAGCTTTTTTCCAGTCTCTTCTTTCTCTGTCCTTTGTCATGGCCATGGAGTTTCTCAGGGCTCTTGGATTTATGGCCTCCACCATTCTCATGCTCCCCCTCACCATCAGCTCCATATAAGAAAGTTGTAGTGGTACCTCAAATCCGTGTGGCTCCAACATTGCCACCCCCGTGGAGTTCCCTATTTCTTTTCTTCCTAGTCTTAAGCTTGAGCTGTAGTGGTGGATTCATAAACTCTCTTTCAATCTGGGTCTTCTCTTTCAGGTTTCAATTCCCTCTCAGGAGCTGTTTACAGACACCTCAGACATGGGGTGGGGAGCTTCTTGTGGCAGTTCAAAGGTCCAGGGTCGCTGGACCCTATCCTCCTCATTAGAGCTCAGATCATATCAACATAAAAGAGATGACGGCTATGCTTTTGGCTCTGCAAGCCTTTCATTCCCTCTTTCATTCCGGGACCCTCAAAGTCTTCACAGACAATACCACAGTGATGTAGTATGTCAATAAACAAGGGATCATGAGATCCTATCTCCTTTGCAGACTAGCTGTTTATTTCTCGGATGTAGCTATCTAGTATCAGGTGACTCATGATGCAGTTTATAGTCCCTCAGAGCACAATCTCATGACAGGCTCTTTGAGCAGGTCTAAAACACAAGCTTACAAATGGATGTTTCACAGAGATGTGTTCCAGGACATTGTCCATCAGTGGGATATTCCTCAAGTAGATCTTTTTGCCTCCCCCCTGAACAGACAACTTCCCCTATTCTGTTCTAGAAGTCCTCTGGCTTGGAAAATGAATACCCTGCCCCTTACTCTTCTTCTGTTGCCATGAGTTCTGCACAGGTTCAGGCAGGGCTCTCCCAAAATCTTGCTGATGACTCTGTTTTGGCCCAGACAGCATTGGATCCCCCTTCTTTCTCACTTGGCCAGGGGCAGTCACCACAAGTTACCTTACCGGGTAGATCTTCTCACACAAGACAAGAGATCTCTTGTCCATACTCTCCTGTTCACTCTTCAACTGGCACTGTAGGTGATAAAATATGTATCCTTTTTAGGCACCTCTTTTCTGAGGATGTGCTTCATGTTCTGCAGGAGGCCATGAAACCCACTGCCAGAAAATCTTATATGTCCAAATGGAAAAGATTTGCTGTCTGGTGCTCCTCTTGCCATCAGGATCCCCTATTTGTGGAAGTTCATCTGGTTCTCCCTTAATTGTGTGATCTTCTCCTTGCTGGGCTGGTATATTTTTCAGTTAAAGCTTACCTGTCGGTAGTTTCTGCTTATCTGCCTTTGAATCCTCCTCTGGCTTCTAGGTTTGAGGTGAAGCAGTTTCTTAAAGACATCCTTCATATTAGGACTCCCAGAAAGCATATTTCTCCTTCTTGAGCCCTCAGTTTTGCACTTGAAAATTTGGACCAGCCTCCATTCAAGCCTGTTTCTTCAGCTTCCTTACAACATTCCACTTGGAAGACTGCTCTTCTTTTGGCACTTACTTGTGCCAAGAGAGTGTCTGAACATCAGGCTCTTATGGCTATTTCTCCTTTTTTTGTTTTTTTCAGAGACAGAGTGTCTGTTCATACAAATCCTTCTTTTATGTCCAAGATGGTCAATGAGTTGTTTCTTAATCAGTCTATTCATCTCCCTTCCTTTTTTTCCTTCTGTGCAGTCTGCCATTGAGAAGGTTCTTCACATCTTGGATTTGCATAGATATCTCAGATATTATTTCGATAAAACTAAATTTACTTGTAAATATGAGCAGCTTTTTGTTTCCTTTCATCTTAGGACTTTGGGTTTGACTGTTTCTATGCAAACTATCTCCTAATGGATTTCTAAAGCAATTTCATGTTGTTATTGTTTTCATGGCAAATGTCTTTCCTGTAAAGGCACATTCTACTACGGAGGTTGCCTCCTCTGTTGCCTTTTTCAAGGGTTTAGATACCAGTTCCATTCTTGATGCTGCTTCTTGGTCCTCTGTTCATAATTTCACTAAATATTATAAGCTGGATGTTATTTCCAGGGCCAGTGCAGGATTTACCAGGGCTGTCCTGCATGGATTTGTAGAGAGCTCTTCTGTGCTTCCTCCTCTCGGGTTTCCTCTCAAGCTCTTGTATTCTCCCATAGGTGAAGAATACTGCAACAGTGATATGGAAGAACATAATACAGTTGCGTAAAATCTAACCATAACAGTAGAGGTCCTTCTCTTCACTGTTGCCGTATATGGTCCCTCCCTGCTACCCCCTCTGTCCAAGCTCTTGCCCTGTATTTCTGTTACCCTCCTGGCTGAGGAGTCCATCTTCCTTTATTCCATCTGGATGCACATGTTCTTCTTTGTCCCTGAAGGTGTTCTGTTCCTCCTGGGGCTTTTTTAGTTCTGAGTGTGTGCATTTGTATATCACCTTTATGCCCTACGCCTTGCTCGGGGGCATATGTGTGACATACGACACCTGTAAGATCTAAAGGCTTTGGTATACCGGGCAGATGTTGGGCTATCTTTGGCAGGAGATCCCTTAGATGAAGAATACTGCAACAGTGAATAGAAAGACGTACTGTTATGGTATGATTTTACACAACTGTACTTTCTAACCTAAGCCAGAGATGCCAGGCTTCTTTCATAGATCATTCAGATCATTTCATCATCCCAAAAATGGACCACTACAAAAGTATACCATAGCAAATAGATGACATTTTCTGTCTGGGCTATGTCCAGTGGCTTAGATCCATTTTCAGCTCCCCATTCCTTCCATTTTAGAATTCCTACTGAAATTTTTTCGCAACGGGTACAGTTATTCAACTATCAAAGTACAAATGTCAGCTATCTCTAGCTTCCCTGTAGGTTAGAATGACAGCTCTGTAGCCTCTTTAAGAATTTCTAAGGCTTTTGTGAAAGGAACATTTCTTCTTTAACCTACTATCAAAGACCCAGTACCTCCCTGGGGTACTACCATCATGTTACAAACTTTGACACAGCCACCATTTGAGCCAGCAGCATCAGCAGATTTAAAATTCTTCTCTTGTAAAACAATTTTCCTATTGACGAACAAACCAAATAAAAACACAAACTGAGAACTATTAAAACGAAGTAAAGAACCACACTGAATCACAAGAAAATAAAGTAAGCGCTTTCGTTTACTTGTATTAGCAAACTTCATCAGACAAATCAACAACATATTACAAATCTTAAATAAACATTTAAACTATGACATCACCACTCATTTAAGAAAACCAAGCCTCCATTTAAAGTATTATGTCCTGGGGAGGACATGGTGTTGCAGCGGTTAGCGTTGCCGCCTCACAGCAAGAGGTTCTCCAGTTCGATTCTCGGCTGGGGTGCCTTCTGTGTGGAGTGTGCATGTTCTCCCTGTGGTCGCGTGGGTTTCCTCCGGGTGCTCCGGTTTCCTCCCACATCCCAAAGACATGCAGTAGGTGGATTGGACAATCTAAATTGGCCCTAGGTGTGAGTGTGTGTGCCTCCTGTGGAAGGTTGGGTGCCGGGCTGGCAACTCGACACTGTAAAACTCCACTGCCAATCATGAGCGGACAGATGATCTGCTGTGGCGACCCCTGACCGGGAAAAGAAGAAGAAGTCCTTATCAAATATAATGGATATATAAACCTCAAAATAACAATTTAGGACAGTAATAATAATTCACATTGAAAAGAATTAAATAAAATACAAATAATAACACAAAAACACTATACATATATAGTGTTTTTTTTTTTAAATTTTCAAACAAGGGTGAATACACTATCCAACCAGAAAGGCCTCTCAGTCGCAGTCCTTAGAAACTCTGCAGGCACACAAACAAGACAATTCCCATCACAACACATAAAGCCACATCTCATTGTGTCTCAACTACCAAGCCCATAAGGTGAAACACTATACAACCCAGTATTCTGGTCATAGGAGGCTCCATTGTGAGACACACTGATGTCTCTCTTACCAGGCTGGATAAGGGGAAGGTTACAGTTAGTTGCCTGTCAGGGGTCAGGATTCACCAGATCATGCAAGCATTCAGGTTACTTACGCCTAAGTACCAATATGACTCAGTCATTATCCATGTTGGTATGAATGACCTGAGACATACTTTCTCAGACTATATGAAGAGAGACAAGATTGAGCTCTCAGAATATGTGTCACGGGCAAGTATGAGCCTAGCATTGAGCAGCATTCTGCCATCTCCAAGAATAATGCTACAATACCAGCAGAAAATTATTGACTTTAGCAATTGGCTTAGCTACTGATGTCATTCCAAAGTGGTCCAATACTTGTCAGCCTGGAAGGACATGACTGACAGGCCACACTGCTTTGCCAGGGATGGTCTTTACCCGTCACCTCTAGGCTTTTGGATATTGGCCAAAACAGTATCCACCTCATAGTGCCTTTTTAGGTCTTGTCAAACAGACAAACCTTCCATCATAACAAAACATACTTAGGACAAGCTAAAGGTGTTACTGCTCAATGCTAGGAATCTCAACAAGAAATTGCTCTCCCTGGAAGCTCTCTTCAACCTGGAGAATGCTGATGTTTGTGCAGTTACTGAAGCATGGTTCAAAGACAAGGAAGGCATTCTGGCCATCCATTGAACATGAAAGAGCAAAAGGCGGACGTGTATCTGTCTATATAAAGGAAAAGCACACCTCAAGACTGGTCAAACAATATGACATGCTTGAGCTACTCCATGAATAACCATGGGAAAAATCCATTATCATATTCTTGCTAACTAAAGGTCCCCCACCATGAAACCCATACATCGTATCTGAAGTTACTGGAATCACTCACCATCCAGCCCAATACCATATTCATAGGTGATTTTAATTACTTCTCCATTAATTGTGAGGTGTACTCAACCACTACAATGCAGGCTGAAATATTTCTTGACTTTGTAAATTCAAATGCCCTGGAACAGCTAGTCTGCACTCCCACTAGAGAAACAAATATCCTATATCTGGTACTCAGAAATATGGGGGAGTGCTGCCCACCCCACCCCCAGTGTGTTGTCCTCAATGATACGACCAGATCACAAAGTGGTCTCTCTTGATGTAAAGGTAAAACTAAACCCCCACCTCACCCCAAAGCTTTAAGAACTTCTCTAAGGCAAATTGCTGTCTATTAAGGGACATCATAACTAGTTTCCAAGCTCCCCAAAAATCCAGAATATGCAGAAACCTATGCAGAGGCTTACATAAAAGCCCTGTACCATATAAATAACTGCATAGAAATGGCGGTATCAGACAGAAATGAACCCAGATCAAACCACAAAAACAAGCCACCTTGGTGGACGCGTGTTGTTTGTCCGGTCAGGATAAAGCAGGCAAACAGTTGTGGGTTTGGTTCAAGCAGCTTTATTACATACATACACATCAGGATTGAGGCTTAGTAACTTAAACTTAAATAAACTTATAAACAGACTGACTACTGCGCTCATACATGGTAACACTTGGTATTCACTCAAAATGGCACTGCTGCTTGTACGTGCTCTCTGTTTATATGCATGTGCCTTCACTTTGAAATGCTTCTTAAAGTCACAACACACACTGTGTTCTACACCCTGGCATTAATAGGTTGTACAGCAAAAGAAAGAAAATCCTGTTGAGAAGTAAGAGGGAATGTGCACAACAGAGCAAAAAGTCCCTCATTAGTCTAAACAAGTGAATCAGGGAGGTAGTCAAGTCTGTGAAAGCAGACTTAGAGATAAAAGTAACCTCCAAAGCTAAGGATAACCACAAGCCATTGTTCAGTTGTGTCCACAGTCTCAAGGGTGGCACCCAACAATGTGTGGAATTAGTTGTAGATGGCATCACCTGTAGTCAGTCAGAAGATATAGTAGATCTGCTCTCCAACAAATTCAGCTCAAATTTCTCCCCCAAGAAATGCCATCCACTACTCCACTGCCAATTATCACCAAAGAATAGGTTGCTATTGCGCTCTCTAAAGCGAAAATCATGTCTTCAATGGAGCCCATTAGAATCTCTATTTAATTACAGCTGCCAGACTGGCTTTGTCTTTGTAGAGTGGAGGACAGCAACAGTCATCCCTCTGCATAAAGGGAGACCATCAGTACTGACCTGATAAATTACTGGCCCATAAGTTTGACTAGTCTTATATGTAAGACCATGGAAAGAATAATAATGAAACTGATAAATAATGATACAGGAAACGTCAAACACCGGACTCGATCCAATTTGGCTTTCTCAAGGGCAAGTGATGCGTACTGAATCTGGTGGATTTCTTTGAGAAAGTCACTAAGGCTACAGATGAGCATAAAACAGTACATACCGCCTACCTTGACCTAGCCAAGGCATTTAACACAATTCCCCTGTCAGGTATTATAAATGAACTCACAAAACTGGACGTTAATCCTTATGTCACCAGGTGGATAGCCAGTCGGCTCCTGGACAGGACACTTGTGGTTAAAGTGGGTGAATCCAGATCTAGCAAGAGACCAGTCACTAGTTGTGTGCCACAGGGCTCAGTGCTGGGACCACTCCTGTTTGGAATATACATCTCTGAATTCAAGGGTAATGTGTAAGGCCTATAGATGATAACATTTGCCAATGACTGCAAGCGGAGAGCAATCATCGAATCACCCAGTGATGTAGATACCCTTCAAGAGGGTTTAGATCAGACAAATGATTGGTGTCAGAACCATGGCCTAAAACTAAATGTGAATAAAATGCATTATCATACCCTTTGGGAAGTCAAATGCCCCTTTAAATTACAACATCAATAGCACACCCCAAGAGTAAACTCAGAGGTGAGAGATCTAGGTACACAGATAGACAGCAGCCTGAACTTTCCTCGCCATGTGTCCACAGTGATGAGGGAGTCCTTCTATATGGCACGACTTATAAGTAAAGGTATGGTATCCAGATCCAAAGAAATTATAGCCCTGCTGTACTCAGCCCTCATTAGACCAATAATCAAGTACAATGCACCATTTAGCATGCACTTAACTAGGCACTTAAAGCAGCTGGAGTGACCTTAGAAGTTAATCACAAAGAAGATAAAGGGTGTAAACATGTCCTATGCAGATAGACTAAGAGCCCTATCCTTTTATTGTGTATCCTACCGACTATTAAGGGATGAGCTACACCTGACCTACAAGGCACTCACAATTCCAGCCGTGAGGGAGCTGCTACACATCTGCAGGTCAAACAGCATGAAGGTTACCCATTCTAGAGATCTAAACTTAGTGAGTGACTCAAACAAACATGCTGGAGAGACAGATATGTGTCTCAGAGATTGCCCCTTCTTTGGAACAGGCTTCCAATTCACATTAAGCAGAGCCCTTCCTTGGCCCTTTTCAAATGCAGTTTGGATCAGTAGATAGGGAGTCACAAATTCACACCTGGGGTAGTGCCTGTGTCCCTTATGGACAGGGGCAGTCTGTAAGATACTCAATGCATAGCCACAATTCATGCCATTATTTTGCCTGTAGAGGCAATATATTGGGTAAAACTGGGTTATATTGGCTAGGTTTGTAAGGACTGTTAAGCCATTAGCCTAATAATCTCCTATGAAACTATGAACCTATGCTACATATGCTGGATGTTCATTGACAGCTTAGGTTTTATCTTGATAGAAGTAAACCATTCAGAAGTCAGATCAATTGTTTGTAGCATTTTCAAAGCCTAGATTGGACAAAGCAGTGGCTAAAGTTACCCTGTCCAGATGATTGTCTGAATGCATTTCCTTTGTGTACAGTAAAAAGGACTTGTCTTTACAATGTAAACCTAAGACTCATTCCGCAACAGCAGTAGCCACATCTACAGCCTTTGCCTGCAGACTACCTATTGGTGATATTTGTGCTGCAGCTTTATGGTCAACAGTTCGTTCCTCTCTATCTCATTATAAGCTTGATGAGCAATGTAGATCATGCTCCTGCTTTGGTTTCACCTTCCTCAGGAATGTCCTTTCTTGATACCACTCTAGTCTGTATGCTTGGGAATTTGTCCTGTAGTTTAATTGGATGAAAATAGACAACATTGGATAAGAAAGTTATGCACATTCCGTAAAGATAGATCAATGTTGTCTAATTTCTGTTCGGTTCAACATCCCTCTCAACTGCCCCCTTCCAAATTGTCACAAACAGGGTTCTGATAACTGGGTGGATTCAGGCATTCCCTGTTTGTGAGCTGTCCTTACTGCCAGTTTCTCATAACCCTACAATTTTTTCTGTCCTACACTCTGGAGTTAGTTTTGAACAAAATTTATATGATTGGTATATGATTACATTAATCTGCATATGGATATAAAATCTACAGGGGGACAAACTCGATCTGAGGTACTGATGTGGAGTTCAGGGAATTATAGGTAGGTGAGGAGAGAGACCTGGAACAGAAGAGCTTCAGAATCGGTGCAGAGGTCATATCTGGTTGGATCGACCACCCATAGTTTAACTGGATGAAAAACAGCCAACATGAATCTATCATTATGGTAAGTACATAACCTTCATTTATAGCACATTGCAGGCTATATGGTATCCACATGTTTCCATATTTAGACGACTTGCTTATGTTTGCAGTCTTTTTCAAAGTGGCAGGAATCCCTTCCTTGGGTGGCAAATATACTATGCAGGCATGGATTTCAAGGAACCATTGAAAGTCTTTTTTTGACTCGATGACATAAGATTGTTTTACTGAGGTGTCTTCTAGACACCTAGGAACAAAGTGCTTTTCATCCAAAGAAAAAAAAATAGATCTCTCTTCAGATCTCTTTCAGTTTTCCACTGAGACTTCAGTCATTGTGAGGGAATACCTCAGGACTATAGGTTGCATGGCATCTGTGATTCTTATGATAGCTCTGGCAAGACTCTACATAAGAAAGATACAGTGGTATCCGAAGTCTCTTTGGTCCTGGCATCAGCATCCATTATCTTTGCAGATTCCAGTTCTGAAATTTATGAGAAGAGAAATCACTTGGTAGAAACATCAAATATACCTAAATCCAGGTCTCCCCTACTTCCCTGCTGCTCCAAAGCAGTCAGTTACCACAAACGCCTCGGATTTTGCTTGGGGAGCAGTGTCAAGGGGTTAAAATGCAAGCTATCTGGGACAACAGAGACAGACACAGGTACATAAATGTAAAAGAGAGGCTTGCCCTTATCAAGGCACACAACACTTGAATCACCTTTGGTTCTCAGGACCACTTCAAGTTGTTATGGGCAATACCACAGTGATGTGATACATAAACAAGCATGGGAGAAGCTGGTCGTAACCCTTGTGCAGACTTGCTATGATAGCATGGGATCTATTGTTGTCTGCTTCATCTGTATTTAACCTGTGGGACTTCGGATCTAACACTGGCCAATGCAAAGGTCTTTAGCCCATTTTGCTTCTTCCACCAATACCCATAATCCCTCACTCCTGCATCAACTTCCCAAGTCTAGTTTACTGCCATTTGTGTCTGCAGCTCAGTCTTTGGCTGCACTTATCTGATTCATTTTTGTTGAAAAAGTTAACATAGGATTTGTGAGTTCCTTTCTTCCCTTACCTCACATAGCATTCACTAATGGGTTTTGATAGGTTTAGGTAGTTTTTAGGGTTAAATAGTTTCAATAGTTTACCTTTTTCCCCTTCCTGCCATTTTTCATTTTAGTCATTAGGTCCTTTACTGTTGTTCTGTCTTTTTGTTTCTTTGGTTTGGGTGTGTTGTTATAGAACTGTGCCATGGATAAGGGGTGTAAAAAGTACATTTACTGCTGATACAAGTTGCCCTCCCAGGATGCACACCTTAAATGTGTATACTGTGTAGGTCTGGAACATTTGTACTCAGGATGCACCATCTATAAGAGCTTCGGCTCATGTGCTATGAGAGAGTGTAAAGCTAAACTTATTTTGAAAGGGCTTTTATCTTCTAACTCTTCTGGTCCTCCTTCTACTTCAAGGGTTCTCCCCTAGAAACCAAGACTGGGTCTGAGAAACCTCAGCTGCAAAAGGCAAGGCACACCAAAAGAGAGCACAAGATATCTCCTTTGGTCTCCACCTGGACTAGCTCCCTTGGGCTCTCCTGGTCCAAAGGTCCCTCGGCTTTCAGTCTCGCAATTTCAGGCAGGGTAGTGTCCCCCTTTTTCCTTATACTCCTCCTCTTTGATCGTCAGAGTATTCCCCATCTTCACCCTGATTCTCACCCTTCTCAGCTCAGATCTAGCATGCAGTGTCCTCTTCCTGTGGACCCTCAAAACCATCCTTGGTCACCTTGTCCATCCAGTTATCAATGTTTTTGGGCAGCATCAAGACTACACATCTGGAGCAACTGACAACATCCTTTTTGCGGGCACAGATACAGTTAGGATTTATCCCCTCAGGTGTGGTTCCAGCACCGGGACCCTTGGCTCCATCATTCTTGTTTCCTCCCTCGGCCCCTTCAGATCTGAGTTTCCAGCCTCCAGATCAGATCCAGCTGCCTTGGCCATCTTCAGCTCCATCCTTTTTCTTGGTAGCCTTGACCTTGATTTGCTTGGGGTCATCGGCACCTCATAGCCATGGTGGCGAAGTTGGAGAATCTGGGTTGGGGTCAATAGTTCTTGCTTCAGGATTGTCACTCCCTGTCAGAGCTTCAGCTTTAGACAGCTTGGCTCCAATCTCAATGTCTGGTCTAGGTGCAAGCTACCTCTGGTTCAGGGTTGTCATCATTACAATTATGTTCTGAGACCCTCAGACCCAAGTGGCCTGCCTCCACCTTGGTCTTTGATGTTGCAGAGAGGATGTTTTGTTCTCGAAAGAAGGGTCAGATGTCTTCAGCCGACACCTCTTCCCAGTTTTCATCTGTTCCTCTGGCTAGTCATCAGTCTACTCTGGGACAGCCTGTGTCAACTAGCCTCTAATCTGCTCCATTGGTGGGACTACATGACTTTTCCCTCTTCCCTCTATAGCTTTTTCAGAATGGGAGGTTTCTGGGATGAGAAAGTGCAAGAGGAAGCACTTGGACTTCCCAAAGGGTGTCCCCTCACTGAGGATACTGACCTCAAGAAAGGAGAGGGTTCTCCCAAGTCCCCATGTGAAGACACCTCCTTTGGCGATTTGTTGGAGCTGCTTCACCAGAGGAGAGGCTGGACCACAGAACCCCCCTCTCCAGAGGAGTCAAGTTTTTTTGAAGGTCTTTGGCATAGGCCAATTCTCACTTCTTGTGGTTCCCCCTCTGGATGCCATAATAGATTTGGTATCCCAGAGGGTGTGGAAGGAACCCAACACAGTAGAATCTCTTCCTAGGAAGCCAGTCAAAGTTCTTCCCTCTCCAGAAAGACAGTCCTTGTTGGAGTAAGGCCCTAGCCTTTGATGCCACTGTGGCGGCAGCAGCCACAAAAAAGTAGATTTCTGTGGACAGCTCCAAGATTCACCCCCTGAACAGGGAATCTCGAGCGCTCAATTAATTAGGGAAGCAATCCTATGCCTCAACCACCTTTGATTTAAGGGCACTTAACTACTTATTGGACTTGACATGGCTTCAGTAAGAGCTGGAGAAAACACTACCGAGGTAGTGGAATCTGGCAGTCACTCACAAATGCTGATATGTAATACGTAAATGTCACAAAAATACGAACTGGAGCAATGAAAAAATTCTTGCAGATAATTCACTCGACAAAGACTCCGTGCTGTTCACTCCGTTTTATTACAAATATTACCTAGGTTTCGTCCGTCTCCACGGACTTCATCAGATTACATAAACTGTAAAATACAACCTACTTATATACCTTAGATCAATTGAATAATTACATCAGTTAATTTTAAATTAAATTAATCAATCAATTGAATCCTGGGCATACGCCTTTCATTTAAAACACAAAAAAACCTATATATGTATTATAAGTATAGCAGGACATGAAAGTTAAATTTTAAATATTAAATTTCATTGGACGTTATCTTATAGTCAACTTAAACAATCCAGTTGGCACAATATATAAACTATGACAAAAATTATGTACCATATATAAAAATAATTCAAAGTTAAAAATTAAAATAAATTGTGTGTCAAATATTATACCAAATCAACGTTAGATGTTAACATATACATATATCTATAGTTATATGAATATATAAGAATATTAAAAACTTAACACATATTATGTATATGCTGAATGTACATCATTTAATATATCAAATAACCAACACATAAAATTAAAATTAAATATATAAACATATAAATCGATATATATATGCATATTATATATAAATAAATATGTATACAGTAATGTTAAAAACTTATGTATTATATTAAATATAAAACAATTATGTACATGTTAAAACTAAATAGGTTGTGTGCTCATTCACAAAATGTTGAAAAATGTATATTATATATTTACTTGTAACACCTCCCAAATGGTCTATATGTATTTTTATCTTCCTTTAATGTTTTTTAATCTAAGAATAGGTTTAATACTACAACACTCATTAATACCAGGCCAATTATATGCATTCAACTTAATCTGTATTTTTAATTCTTCTGCATCCAAATCATAGGTAGTGATCCTACCTTGTTGGTCCTTAATAATTTGTGATGCCCCAAAAAATCTAAAATAGTGATTGGTATTCTGTGTAACATGTCTTGCCAGAGCATTGGTGCACTTAGATCTTTTGATGTCATTCAGGTGCTCCCTAATTCCATCTCTCATATGTCTGCTCGTCTTTCGTACATGAAACGCATCACATAGTTGACATAAAGCTATATAAACAACATTAGTTGAGTAACAATTAAAATGACTCCCTATTTTTATATTACAATGATTAACCCTAACATTCTTACCAGTGGTACAAATGTATGGGCATACAGAGCACCTACCACACTTAAAATTACCCAATTTCTTATTACATGCCCCTTCATTATTGTTGGTAACCCTCTCAAATAATTTTTTGAATGATAGGTCCTTTTTAAAAATATATGTAATGTTACCCTGAAATATTCTTCCTAGGTTGTTGTCAATAACCATTAATTGCCAATTTTTATCAATTATTTTCTTAATATTGTAAGAAATATCATTATACATTGTAATATAAAAAGGAATAGAATTTAAATCAAAATTCATATTAGGATGTCGCTCAACTGTCATATTATCTTCAGACATGAATTCGCTAATAATAGCTTTATAAATACCTGTGTCCCTCTTACTCTTAACTTCATTTAACACTTTTTTGCACAATTCTTCTGGATATCCACGATTAATGAACAGGGACATCATAAAATTTAATTCATCATAAAATTCAAAAATGTTACTCACCATTCTTGCTGCCTTGACCATCTGGCCTTTAACTATAGCCTTTTTCTGATGGTCAGGGTGCCAACTTGCGTAATGCAGGTACGAATTTGAAAAAGTAAAGAAAAACTTTTTTCACGTAAAGTGAATTTAAAAATCCTATTTCAGGGGAATACTACTGATTACAATTTTAATGGTCAGTCAGGTGCACTCATTAAACCTAGTGTATATAATCCGCCTATGAATGATAAGGTCGCGATGTTTGAAAGATTATGTGAAACGGAAATGAGACAGTTTTATTCCAGTTATAAGAAACCTTTGAATACTAATTTGACTATTGAAGAACAGGATATTTTATACAAGATTCTGAGTAATAATAACATAAGAATTATGAAACCCGACAAGGGTAGTGGGGTTGTTGTTGTGGAAAAGAATGACTATATTATATATATATGACCTCGATGCTAGTAGGTGATTCCTATGAGGAGGTTAGCCTAAATGAAATTAATATTGCCAATAAGAGAATAGATATGGCACTAGATGACATGTTATACCAAGGTGAAATTACGGAAATGGAACGGAAATTTTTAAGTAATGAATGTCCTGTGGTGAGCGGTATTTTCGGAATACCTAAAATACACAAAGGACTTGAAAATTTACAGTTTAGACCTATAGTGGACGGAAAGAGAAATAAGACACATTTCATTAGTCAGTATTTGGACCATTACCTAAAGATGGGAATGACCAAGTTTACCCATGTACTTAAGGATTCATGGGATTTTTTAGGCAAATTAAGTACATTTATATTTAATCATAATTATATTTTTGTCACAATGGATGTTAACAACCTATTCACGGTTATACCGCATGAAACAGGATTGGTATGGTTAGAGGAACAGCTATTTGAAACTAAATTATACGATCAGGACAAAATAAATTTGTTAACCAAACTCATGGACATTGTTTTAAGGCACAATTACATATATTATGAGGGGAATTATTATAGACAGGTTAATGGTGTGGCCATGGGGGCAGCTTGTGCCCCCATGTTTGCTAATTTTATTATGACTTTCTGGGAACAAAATTATTTGTTCAAAACCGAATACTATACTCATGTAAAATTTTATTCAAGATTTTTAGATGACTTGTTTTTCATTTGGGATGGGGAGCAAATTGAATTAGAGGCTTTCATTGAGTATATTAATAGTAGTATTTGGTTTTTGAAATTTACACACGAAATGAACAAAGATACTATTACATATTTGGATGTTAGACTCACAGTGGACAGAAGTAGTGGAAAATTGGAATCTAATATATTCAGGAAGTCTACTTTTTCAAATTCGTACCTGCATTACGCAAGTTGGCACCCTGACCATCAGAAAAAGGCTATAGTTAAAGGCCAGATGGTCAGGGCAGCAAGAATGGTGAGTAACATTTTTGAATTTTATGATGAATTAAATTTTATGATGTCCCTGTTCATTAATCGTGGATATCCAGAAGAATTGTGCAAAAAAGTGTTAAATGAAGTTAAGAGTAAGAGGGACACAGGTATTTATAAAGCTATTATTAGCGAATTCATGTCTGAAGATAATATGACAGTTGAGCGACATCCTAATATGAATTTTGATTTAAATTCTATTCCTTTTTATATTACAACGTATAATGATATTTCTTACAATATTAAGAAAATAATTGATAAAAATTGGCAATTAATGGTTATTGACAACAACCTAGGAAGAATATTTCAGGGTAACATTACATATATTTTTAAAAAGGACCTATCATTCAAAAAATTATTTGAGAGGGTTACCAACAATAATGAAGGGGCATGTAATAAGAAATTGGGTAATTTTAAGTGTGGTAGGTGCTCTGTATGCCCATACATTTGTACCACTGGTAAGAATGTTAGGGTTAATCATTGTAATATAAAAATAGGGAGTCATTTTAATTGTTACTCAACTAATGTTGTTTATATAGCTTTATGTCAACTATGTGATGCGTTTTATGTAGGAAAGACGAGCAGACATATGAGAGATAGAATTAGGGAGCACCTGAATGACATCAAAAGATCTAAGTGCACCAATGCTCTGGCAAGACATGTTACACAGAATACCAATCACTATTTTAGATTTTTTGGGGCATCACAAATTATTAAGGACCAACAAGGTAGGATCACTACCTATGATTTGGATGCAGAAGAATTAAAAATACAGATTAAGTTGAATGCATATAATTGGCCTGGTATTAATGAGTGTTGTAGTATTAAATCTATTCTTAGATTAAAAAACATTAAAGGAAGATAAAAATACATATAGACCATTTGGGAGGTGTTACAAGTAAATATATAATATACATTTTTCAACATTTTGTGAATGAGCACACAACGTATTTAGTTTTAACATGTACATAATTGTTTTATATTTAATATAATACATAAGTTTTTAATATTACTGTATACATATTTATTTATATATAATATGCATATATATATCGATTTATATGTTTATATATTTAATTTTAATTTTATGTGTTGGTTATTTGATATATTAAATGATGTACATTCAGCATATACATAATATGTGTTAAGTTTTTAATATTCTTATATATTCATATAACTATAGATATATGTATATGTTAACATCTAACGTTGATTTGGTATAATATTTGACACACAATTTATTTTAATTTTTAACTTTGAATTATTTTTATATATGGTACATAATTTATGTCATAGTTTATATATTGTGCCAACTGGATTGTTTAAGTTGACTATAAGATAACATCCAATGAAATTTAATATTTAAAATTTAACTTTCATGTCCTGCTATACTTATAATACATATATAGGTTTTTTTGTGTTTTAAATGAAAGGCGTATGCCCAGGATTCAATTGATTGATTAATTTAATTTAAAATTAACTGATGTAATTATTCAATTGATCTAAGGTATATAAGTAGGTTGTATTTTACAGTGTATGTAATCTGATGAAGTCCGTGGAGACGGACGAAACCTAGGTAATATTTGTAATAAAATGGAGTGAACAGCACGGAGTCTTTGTCGAGTGAATTATCTGCAAGAATTTTTTCATTGCTCCAGTTCGTGTTTTTGTGACATTTACGTATTACATATCAGCATTTGTGAGTGACTGCCAGATTCCACTACCTCGGTAGTGTTTTCTCCAGCTCCATCGGAGAATTTTGTGGTTTGGTTTTTTGTCAATTACAAGTTTATGGCTTCAGTAAGACCTTGTCTCTGAAATGTCAAACACCCTGAAGATACAGCAGTTTCTGGCTACCCAGAAGAAGCTGGAGACTGAGTTGTCCACCTTGATTTCCATCGCCAATGTTTCAGCGAGACTCATCTCTAAGGGGTCTAATGGAGCATCCAGAGCAGCAGGTTCCAGGATTGCAATGAATCACCATGCCTGGATGCGGTTGTGCAACTTTGCAGACTGCTTTAAAGCATTCTTCATCAATGTCCCTTTTGATGGTTTGTCTTTGTTTGGACCCAGGGTTAAGGACATGTTAACAAGGAGCAAAATAGAGGGAAAGACACTGTCCACTGTTGGAGTTCACTTTTATACCTCCCCAGTGATCCTTCTCTAGGAATCAGGAAGGGGGTAAGCATCTTCTCTTCAGGAAGTCACAGTTCATTTCCCAGGGTGCTCTTCCAGAAGGTTCCTATGGGGGGATTGTAACGGAAACCGCCAGCAGAGTAGAGGCAGTCCGCAGAATCAGGGCTTCTGCAAGGCTTTTTCTGGTGGGCCATTTCAGCAATCCTGAAGGGCTGCCCAACTGCTCTTCTCTGGAAGCAGTCAGGGGTTGTCTAGCTGTCCACCCCAAATCTTGGAAGGCCATCACCTCAAAAACCTGAATGTTGAGAGTCATATCCAGAGTTTATGTCATTCCCTTTATAGAAGTTCCAAACCATTTCTCAAAATGTCTCCCAGATGCTCTACCCCATCAGAGACTTTGCATAGTGGCAGAGATCCAAAAGCTGCTCACAAATTGAGTCATTCAGGAGGTCCCACCAGGCCAGATAGGATTCCGGATGTATTCCTGATTCTTTTTAGTACCAAAAAAAAAAAACAAAAGACCTCTGGCCAGTCTTTGATTTAAGCATACTAAACCAGTTCATCAAAAAGATCAAGTTCTGGATGGTCACTATGCAGTCCATATTACCTCTTCTGAGGAAGGACAATTGGATGTGCTCAATAGACCTCAAGGATGCCTACCATCACATCAAGATAGATCGGTGGTCCTAGAGATTCCTTTGTTTTTGGCTGCGAGCCCATTAGTATCAGTTCAGGGCCCTGCCATTTGGTCTCACCATAGCCCCTTAGGTATTTACCATGGCAGTGGTCTCAGCCTAACTCCAGCTGCAAGGATTTCAGGTCTACCTGTACCTGGATGATTGGCTCCTTACTTCCCCCAACAAAGGCATTGTTGCTCTTGGCAAGGGACTCCTTACTCTGATTATGTGACAACTTAAGCATTACAGTAAATTACCCGAAATCAAGCTGTCAGCTTGTACAAGTCTTAGAGTTCATAGGGTGTAATCTGGACACAGTCCATTAAATTGCCAAGCTCCCAAGATCCAGAGTTTTCAGTCTTCGAGCTCAGGCCCTGTCAGTGTTGCAAATCCTAAACCTTTGTCTCATGCACTTCTAAAGCTTCTGGGTCAATGGCAGAGTCGATAGGACTGGTCGCTCTAGCCAGATATCACATGAGGCCCCTGCAATGGATGCTGGCCATTCAGTGGTCCATCCTAACTCAGTTATTGGATTTCCCCATATAGCTGATGAAAGTGTGTCTGGAGCAGATTCAGTGGTGGTTGCAGTTCTCATTAGTAATGCAAGGGAGACCATTGTAATTCCTTCTCCTTCAGCCATGGTCACCGACGTCTGGTCTTCCACAGAGGCTGACATTCACATCATCATTCTGAGGATCAGATTGGTCCTCCTAGTGTTTTAGGCTTTTCAGGACACACTTCCCAGGGGTGTAATTGCGATACAGACTGACAATATGTTGGTCCTCTGGTATCTCAACAAACAGGGAGGAACACATTTTTATCCTCTTTCTCGGGCGGTCATGAGAGTTTGGTACTGGATAATTTCTTCTGATTGTCAGGAAACAAATGAAGGCTCAAGGACACAAAGTCTCCAAAGTGAAAAAAAAGTAAAAACAGGTTTATTACTTTGAAACTAAACAGTATGATACAAAAGTAAACGGTTAAGCACTTTTCGTCTTAATTTAGAAGACTTCTTCAGACCTACAACAGTAGCACAAGTGCTCACTTTAATACAGACCACATGGTGGTTTCAAAAAAACATTAACCAATGGTATTGCATACGTAATTAAGTAATTACGCTTTGACACATGACATCAGCAACAAGTCAAATACAAAAACAGCAACTGTGAAAACCTGTAAAGAACAAAAATGTATAGCTGCTTTTGTGCACAAATAAAGACACATTAAATCACTGCATTTAGGTGGACAGAGTGTAACTCTTAAAATATGTGATAAAAAATGATGAAAAAACTAGTCAAAAAAATATATATAAGTGTAAATGTTTATATACACATTGTTATGAGTTACAAGAACACTCCAAGTGGGCTAAAGGAATGCTGCACTCAAAATAAAATAAAATAAAATAAGAGACTGCAATTTCAACTTTAACCAGTGTTGATCGACTCAACTGTAATGCTTTCACAAATCATCAACAAGGGTGAAGCAAGCTTAGATATAAGGTGAGACATATTTTTTAAAAGATTTAAAACATGAAGCGAAAACCTGCATTCTTTTACTCAACTACAAATAGAGTTGTTTAAAAGACTTAGTTAGACAAAAGACTTGTCTAGTGCATTAGGCTCTTTAATTTCAGAATACAGGCAATGGAAGTGACTTCATTCAAACCTGGAGGGTTATAAGAGCTGAGACACAGTTGCCAAATCAACTCCTGTCTTTCCAAAATTAGATGATAAGGACCCCCTTTTAGATTAACAGTAACCTGACAAATCACTCTAAAGTGAAAGTGGTGTGTTGGGTGTTCAGCACAATGCCTTGCCAATGCGTTAGAAGGTGACTTTTTTCTAATATGGTATGTGTGCTCATAAATCCTCTCTCTCTTAGTTTTCTGTCCATCTTACCAACATAATATGCTGGACAGGCTACACAACAAGCCAGGTTGACAACGTATTTAGAGTTACAGTTAAATCTACCCTTAGTTTTTACCTTAAAGGAACCTGCTGTGAATTCTGTCCCTGTTGCTATATATCTGCAATAGTTACAGTTTTTACATTTAAATGCACCACCAGATCTACTACAGGTCTGGGGTTCCATTTCTAAGATCTGTTTCAAGTTCCCGTTCTTCCTGTAAATAAAAGATGGTGAATTACCCAACTTCTCCAACAATTCTGGTTCCATCATGAAGATGCTCCAGTTTATTTTAAATATAACCTCAATTGCTTTGACTTCCAAACAAAATGAGGTGACAAAACTACTTGAAATATTTCTAGTGGCTACACCTACAGTTTTTGTACAGTCATGATTTGTATTAGTGGTTACTTCCAAATTCACTTCCTCTTCTGAGGTGACTGACCTAATAGTAGGTCCAAGAAGTGGTTTATAAAACCCTTCTCTCCTTTTGTTTACGACTTAATTTACTAAATCAAGGACCAATGTGTCTGGGTAACCTCTCTTTAGAAACATAACTTTAAGTGTCTCACATTCTTCAAGGAAAGTCACTTCATCAGTCACCATCCTTGCTGCACGGACAAGTCGTCCTTTAAGTACAGATCTTTTCTGATGTATAGGATGGCAACTTGTGTAGTGAAGCATGGTGTTAGAATATGTGGGTTTACAGTAGATCCTGGCTACATAGCGCTGTTCTTCTATGTTCTTTTTTAACTCAATGTCTAAATATGTAATGGAATTCTCATGATATGTGTGGGTGAACTTGAAAAAAGTGGTGCTGCTATTAAGATGTTGCACAAAACTCTGGGCTTTGGATACAGTACCCTTAAACAGTATAAAAATGTCATCCAAAAATTTTGTGTACATCTTTATTCTGTCAGACCACTCATTATCCGAAAGAATGTTTTTATGTTCCCAGCTAGCCAGCACCAAGTTAGCATAGCTTCCCTCACATGGTGAACCCATAGCCACACCAATTTGTTGTTTGTAAATCGTATTGTCGAACATTACAAAGTTGTTAGTCAGAATAACTTCCATGATTTCTTGAAATAACCTAATTTCTCTATTGTTGGCCCCATGCACTAATAGTTTCTCAACTACCCCCTCAATACCTTCCTCATGGGGAATAGAGAAATATAAGTCAACCACGTCTACTGTTAAGAACATTAAAGATTCATCATATTCAATGTTGTTAATGGACTTTAGAAATGCCCATGAGTCTCTGCAAACTTGTTCTTCTTTTTCGACATACTTCTTCAAGATAGAATCAATGCACTTCGCACTTGTGTATGTGATAGACCCCCGGGAGTTGACCAAGGCCCTCATGGGTTGATTTTTTTGGTCTCTGTGCAATTTCGGCAACCCGAATAATGTTGGCATTTTAGGGCTAGGTGTAGACAAGTAATTGAATATGTCCATGTCTATCATACCTTCAATGAATAAATCATTTAAGAAACAATGAACCTTTTTATAGGCCCCATTCATCTCATTGACACTGGATTCAGCATAAATACCACTTTCCAAGACCAGACGCATTCTTGAATTGTAGTTACTTAAATTCATAACTACTAGTACACCTCCCTTGTCTGGTTTTAAAAAAACAGATAGGACTCAACATTGGATGTTCTATATTCAACTCTTTTAGAGTCTGACATTTCCCCTAGGGTTTCTCTTTCCGGCTGGGGACATGTTTGGTTCAGTTAGGTAAGTTGTGGTTGTATGTTTTGACTTATAGGGAAAACTTGATTTGGATAGTTGATGGAGGAGTGGGGGATTATGGGTATGGAAGGTGGAGCCAAAATGGGCTAAAGACTTTTGAATTTGCCAGTGTCGGATCCAGAGTCCCACAGGTTGAAACAGATGGAGGCAGACAACATGGGTCTATTGTTATGGTGATATACATAACTTTCGTATATTGCTGTATAGCACAGACTCACTCTACAGGATTCCTACATTCTGTCAGAGCAAAACTGTGTGGCAGACAAGCTGAACAGAACAAAGGCAGACCCTCATGAACGGAAAGTAGGTCAAGGGTTTTTCCAAGATTTAATCCCTTTGTGGGGAGTTCCTCAAGTAGACCTTTTTGCATCCTTGTTGAACAATTAGCTGGCAAACTTCTGCTGCAGAACTCCATGCACGATGGCCTGGAATTCAGATGCCTTTTGTTTTCCTTGGACAGTAACGTCCCTGTATGCTTTTCCATCCTTTCCACTGATACCGAGGGTCCTTCTAAAGATTCAGAAGGAATACCACAAGATTGCTGTAATCACTCCCTTCTGTCCCAAGCAACAGTGGTTGTCCCTTCTTTTGGAATTGGTGAAGGACAATTACCACAAGCTTCCTCACAGACTAGATCTACTTACCCAAGAAGTGTTTGTTATGTCCTGACCAAAAACAACTTCAGCTGATTGGAGGATAGGGTCTTAATACTGTTTAGGCATCTGTTTACTGAGGATCTGCAAGTACTAACTGAGGCAATAATGCCTCCAAAGTAGAGAATCACATAGGTTTATAGGTATATACTAGGCCAAGGACCACCAGAGCCTTTGTAAGGCTAGCAGCGCAACCCAATCCAGTTGTGTCCCCATGTAACATGGGTGTCTGTTTAGTGAAATATGCTGCTAAAGGTTTAGTGGGGGGGTATGTTAGGGAATATCTGTTGTCTGCCACTGCCTGTCAAGAGGCACGGGGGCCATACCAGGGGTGAATTTTCGATTTCCCATCCAACTGTCAAAGTTATGTTTGAATAGGTTGGGGTGGACTATCCTTCACATGGATGGGAGGCCTACTCCAGAGCATGGGGATCCTTTGGGGCATATAACTGCCTCAGCAGCATGTTCTATTTATGTCATAAGCAATGTTTAAATCCTTAAATCTAGTATTTCTGATAATATTTGTTTTGCAGATGTGCAAAATTCCATCAGGGCTGGATATATTAGCAAATGGAAAAGGTTTTCTAGTTGGTGCCAGCAACATAACCAGCACCCATTCAGGGCTAGTGTTTCGGTAGTTTTTACAATATCTGTGTGAGTTACTTTCCTATGACCTGTCTTACTGTGCCGGCAAGATTCATTTTTCAGCTGTTTCAGGATGTCTGCCCATGGATTCCCCTCTTTCAAGGCATTCCCATGTCAAAATATTTTTTGAAATGGGTATAGCATAATAGGCTTCCAAGAAAACCAGCATCTCTACCATGGGATCTTAATTTTGTGTTAAAGGAACTAACACTTGCTTCTTTTGAACCAAGTCTAGCTGACTTGAGGTTCTTAACATGGAAAACAGTTTTATTGGTTGCTCTGACCTCTATAAGAAGAGTATCTGAGTTGCAAGCTCATATAGTGGGTCAGCCTAACTCCTAGACTTAGGCCACTGCAGCAGTGATCAATATGACTGTGACGCCCCTGCATTGACTGGCCCAGTAATCAAGAAGCCTCAGTCCTCGCCACTAGCACCAGTGAAGGATGTACACATTGGGAGGATGACAAGTACTTAGCAAGTGCTCTGGCATAGACAGCAAGTAAGGAAAAAGTCCAGGACAGTTTTTAAATACTGTCCCAATTTAAATAAGTGTCTGTAAATGTCACTGGACATAGAAGGAAAGATATTCAAGGATCGAAGGAACATCCCTTCCCTTATACCCAATCATCAGTCTTGGGCTACAGTTCTGTGTAACAGATTTATCTTTTTTCTGATTTGGGAGTATAATTAGGGTGCTTTATGCACTACACATGAGAAAAAAAGACAACATGTTCAGAAATCTTTGCCTCTATCCAGCTACTAAGTTTTCCTGTTCTAGAAATCTCGCTAGATACTTCCCATGCTTCTCTTGGTATGAATACCTATTTGGGAGAAACAGTTTAGGATTTAAAACATCTTTTCAGTTCCTTCCTATCACAACAGCAATATTTTGAAAATTTTGCAAGCAGTCCTTAATATTGTCTAGAAAAAACACATAGTCTGAAAGGTGACTATATAGAACTTATGGTAAGTTTACTTTTATTACTAACCATTGAAGCTAAGATCACTTCTTCTTCTATACCTTTAAAAATTTCTTCAAAAGAAAAGCATCATGTCTTTTTTACCATAATTGTTAGCAGTTCTAATAGGGCCAAATATGTTTTATCACGTTATACTTTGAAATAAGTGATTTACATTATTTGTCACTTATATGCAAATCTTGCACTAAAAACACATCTTTTTTCTTCTGGATATAACTTATAGTGTGACATCATTTTGAAAAAGAATATTTGCCATTTATATTGCATATTTTTAATAAGGCCATTTATAAAACAGCATTGTAAGAAAGCAAAAACTTTGAATGCAGCTGAGATGATCAGAGGTAATAGCAGATGAAAGAAAAATCATTATCTCCTCACCTGTGCTGAAAATAATGTAGAAAGGTACAGAAAAAAAGAAGAAAGTATGCATCCATGTAGTATTTGTACTCCAAATATGGGCAAACATCTAATGCTGTTAAGTTTGTGCTGTGCTTCTGGCTCAGTGTTGAAGTCCAAAGGCATTCTCTTCCAAACAATCTTTAATTTAGCTGGTAATAGGAATGAGGATTTAATATTTTTCCTCCATAATTACTTGTGAATTTCAACAAAGACCCTTCATTTTTTTGCAACTTTGAATGGAAGATCCATAAAATTTTTTTTTTGAAGCTCCTTCTGTGTTTAGATTTCTTTTACTTATAGCAATTGAAATAATTATCTGTTTATCACCAGTCTTACAAAACATATAATAGACCTGGGACATTTAACTTGTTGTGAGGAAGGTGCAAGGAATCCGTGAATAATGGTTCATTTCAAATAACTGAGTTGTATTCAAATCCAGGACTTACACCTGTAGACATTTTTTATTTCGCTCTTCTGGGACGCCCATTACAAGCAAGTTTTAACATCTATTTCTGTTTTCTAAATCCAACATTAATTCCTGAAATAAAATATTTTCCTTCTCAATTTCAGTGATTTTAGTTGTATTCTATTCCTCATTAAAGTCTAAACCATTTTTCCTCACATCCATCTCCTTCATTTTAGTAGTTTGTTTATTCTATTGTTCTTGTAAATTAATTGTCCTTTGCATATCTGAGATTCTCTTGACTGCTATTTCTAACTTTGTTAACGTATGTGTTATTAAATTTAGCTTGTCTACAACAGCATCAAATGCTTGAGGAGTTGAAGCAAAGTTTCAGTAATCGCACACTGTAGTCGCATCACACCTGCTTCTTATGCTCTAAAGTTCAAAAGTTCCATCTTGTAGATCCTTTAGTGTTCCTTTTTTGCTTCCAATATTTAACTCAGAAGTTTTCTCCTTCAAAGAAACACTCTAGTCTAGTGAAACTAAATTTTCTGTGCCTTCATTATTTTCCATCCCTTCAGAAAGTAGCACTTTTAATTTGTTTCCACAGAAAAGAGTCACTTCAGGGCATTCAAACCACTGGGTAATTTCACTGTGGGAATTACTATTCGTTTTTTTGTTTGTTTTGTTTTTACCTTTTGGACCCAACGTAGCCAACATAGCTGATTTTTCAGTAATAAATTAAAAATAGTCTGTATGCCTTTTGCTCAGATTTCGTAGAATATTTTTTACTGCTGAAATAGCATTTCAAAATTAAATATCTTCCATAACATTTCAAAGATTTGAGTCAGGGCAATTTCTCCTCAGCTGAACTTGTATGTTACATTGCATGCATATCTGACTCCACCCCAAAGGGAGCATTAAGGAATACATTATTATTGCTTAAAGCTTTTGAAATCAAAATTTGTTCTTAGAGCTGGACTTCCAAGATGGCTGCATACTGAGTAACAGCTTAATTTCAACTCTTTGAGTATGAAAACAGAAACTCAGAAAAGGGAGCCAGTGAACTTGTATTTTTGGGAAAATTTCAGTAACTCGCTAATAAGTGCACTGCCTGGATGCTACCAAAAAAAAGAAATTCAGAGAACCTGAAAGAAAATCAACCATAAAAGGTGAGGGGAAAACACTGACTGGGAAGAATCCTGCAGCTGTTGAGCAAAAAGCAGTGCAAACTCCAGTTTTGGTGCAAGACATAACTTCCAGTAATCTAGAGGAAAGGGTGGGTCAAACATGCTCAGAGATGATTAAAATAAACAAAACACTGAAGGAGTATATCAACTCAAATAATAGAAAGGTGGGAAAATGGAAGATGCATTAAACAGATATTCAGATGAGGTGATAAAACTGCAAAAATCCAAGCTCGAAATGAAGAAAAGGCTGGCTGAGTATGAGACTGCTGAAGAAGAGATGTTTCAAATAATAATAGAATTAGAGCACAGAGCACATAGGGAAAAATTGAGATTTTCTACTGTACCAGAGAATCTGGAAGGAACAGACTATTAATTTTATGAAAACAGAAACAAGCAACTGGACTGGTATTCCACAACTGCAGTTGTTAATTGAAAGGGCACCTTGTATGTATCCTCCAAACCTGTCCATGAGAAAGCAACCTAGACCTTTGATAGTAAAGATGCAATCCCACCAGCAGAAAGAGCAGATTGAAACAAAACTGTGGCAGAAGGACAAAGTACTAAAAGTGGGAGACAGTGAGTATTTCTGGAAAATGATTACTCATTGTACAGCAGACAGAAGAGAAGTAAATTTATTCCAGTAATCAGGGAATGTCAAGAAGCAGACATGAGATTCGAACTGCTGTATCCAACTATTTTCAAAATATTCTTTCTTGGAGTTTCAAAATCATTTTTTGGCATAGTACATGTCAAGGAGAAAATATAAAAGTTTGTCCAACAAAAGTGAGCTATCAAACAGAAGGAGATTATGTTTCTTGTTCTTCTGGTAATAAAGCCCATAGAGAGACTATGCCAGTAGAACCTTTCCAATGTTTCAAAGGAAATTGCTTGAGAGACAGAAAAAAAACATAGCACAAGAGTTGACTATAAGAGCCAGCAGTAAGTTGGAAATTAAGCAGAGACTGGTTTCGGGAAATGGAAATCAACCGGAAGAAAAACAGAAATCTGGAAATTGACAAATAAATGCAGGATTTCAAAGCATTAATTATATTTGTGAAACATGACAGAACAAGAAAATCTGGAAATATTGGACTTTGACTTTGTTAACCTTGTAAGGGACTCCAAACCATATGCCCTACTTCATGTCATTAATGTTTGGAAGAACATTTAGGAGAGAGGAACAGGAAGGAAAGAGTTAACTGTAAGTAAAACAAAATGTTCTTAACATTAGTATTTTTATAATACATGACATAAACTGCATACTATACAATAAAACTTTCTCTGTTATTTTTGTGTGTAATATGGACACTAAGCAGGTACACCTGTGTTTTCCCTTACTGCGGTGGTGGTGCTGTGGTGGCGTTGTCGCCTCACAGTAAGACGTTGTCCTGTTCGATTCTCAGCTAAAGCGTCTTCTGTGTGGAGACATGCATGAATTGGCGTACCTTCGTTGAAGGTTGTACATCAGGGCTGGCAACTCGGTACGTAAAAATCTGCTGCCAGTCATTAGCGGACCGGAGTTCCGCTGTGGCGACCCCTAACCGGGAAAAGCCGAAAGGTACAACAACAGCCTGTGTTTTCCCTTCTCTATTTCTCCTTGTTCAGTTTTAAGAAATGTAGGCACTGCAATGCAAAAAGAGAAGAAAAGTCTGGACAAAGGAGCATGATACAAGAAAAGCTGATATGCTTTTTCTTACTTTTGCACAGGGGAATGACTGGATTAAGGCTCTTGGCTTTATCTAATAACAAGTTTTAAGGGGAAACAAATAAATAAAAGAATACTGAATATAATGAAGAGTTTTCCTCTAGCAAATAAATGAGTACTTATAGTAGAGGCAGCTGTGTATTTGGTTATTATGTTTCTATGGAGACAGTCTGACAAGGGTGCAATAAAAACAGAATACTTTGTTTCAATGGCTAAGAGATAATATTTACTGAAATCATTCAAATATTTTTCTAATCTGAGAGAGGAATAACAATAAGACAAAAACAGACAGCAGTTAGAAGTAGAAGCACAGATTGTACCATGTGTCTTAACATGGATAACCTTCATTGTAGGTTAATTCAAGCCTGCAAGTGTCTATCAATCTGGGACAGTTGTTCTAATTAAGGGTTAAACTTTATGTGAAGATGTACATAGTTTTATGTGTTTGTGTTAAGTATATAGGTTTTAAGGGTTTTCTGGAGATGTGTGTGTGTGTGTGTGTGTGTGTGTGTGTGTGTGTGTGTGTGTGTGTGTGTGTGTGTGTGTGTGTGTGTGTGTGCGTGTGTGTGTGTTTTAAGGGTTTTCATTAAAACAAAAAGTTTTGTAAGATGTGGCATAGGTTCAAATGGATATGACAAGAAACAACTGTAGAAAAGATCAACCTGCCAAACAGCAGTGTATGCATGTAACACAAAAGCTGAAACTAGACAGTAAAAAAGCTGTTACACATAACAGGTGGGAATAATAACTTCTTAACATAATGACATTTTCAATATTATCTTTAAATGTGAATGGTCTCATAGAGATGTATAAAAAAGAAAAAGTAGTGAACTATGTTAAAAAATGCAGAGTGCAAATAGCTATGCTATAGGAGACACATTTGGAGAGAACTGAGCATGTGAATTTGATAAAGAAAGGATTTCAGGGTAGTTATTCAGCAGAATATCTGAAACAAAGGAAAAGGGGAGTATTGTATTAATTGCAAGAGAAGCTCCAATAGTGATATAAGAGAGAAAAAAGATAATACTGGTAGATTTGTGGTACTATGGGGCTACTGGCAAAGGAGGAGGATTACACTGGCATGTATTTATATTCCACCTAAAACTGCTATAATGGAGCTTAAGAAAATTCTGGGAGAAATAATCAGCTTTCAGTATGGAATATTACTTATAGGTGGTGACTGGAATTTGATTTGTAGCACTGAAGATGTATCTGGGGAGCCCAAAAGGGAAAATATAACAAAACAGAGTAGATTTTTGAAGACATTTATGAAAATATTTGGTATGAAAGATGTGAGTTCGGAGTGAATATACATATTATTCCCCAAGGGACAAAAATTGGGCTAAGCTAGACAGAAATTATATTTCACAGAAACATGTGCATTTAATTGAAAGTTTTGATATGCATCCAATAACTATTTCAGATCATGTGCCACTAATAACTAAAATAAAAATGCAGGGTTATGAAATAAAAATGAGACGCTGCCACTTCCCCACCTATCTGGTAAAAAGAGAGGAATTTAAGTGGAAATTATTGTGGAGTTATTAAGGATGATAGAAATTTCTTTGGAAAAATATAGCTAGGGAGTGGGATAAAATTAAAGTGGAGTTTAAAAACAGGGTGGAAATAAAAGAAATAGAGCTATGGTTAAGAAGTGACAAGAATTAAGAGGGACTGACAAAGATTAAAGCATTGCAGAATAGGGGGAATCTCACAGAATAAGAAGAGGAGTGCTTACAGAGTGCTAAACAGAAAATAAGGGATTACCTCAATAATATGCATAAGTTTAGAAAGACTCCTGTTAAGGAGCTGTTTTTTTTCATAACTACAGAGGGCAAATACTTTTAGCACAATGACTTGGGCAACAGAAAGTAGAAAGGACTGTCACCAAGCTTAGGAAGCCTATAACAAGGAAGACATCCAGAGATCTTCTAGAGGTACTAGAAATATTTTGGAAATTTTATGAAAATCTGTATAAAGTAGAGAAATGTGGAAATCAAGGAAAAATACAAATGGAAATGTTTATAGAATTAAGTATGCCAAGGTTAGAGGAAGATGAAGCTCGGTTACTAACAGTTAGGGTAGGAGGAGGTGAGATAAAAATGGTGACGTATAACTAATCTACTTGAAAGTCCCTAAGAATAGATGGCATTTCTGTGAAAGTTTGGAAGCTAGGAGGGAAGAAACTGATAAAGATCGGAAAGATTGTGTTTCACAGTATTTTTAGAGGAGGAGAAGCACTAACATCCTGGAAGAAAGCTGTGGTGTCTGTAATACCTAAAGATGGTAAACAACCATCAGATCCAGCTTCATATAGGCCCATTTCAATTATAAACTATGATTATAAAGTCTTTATGTTTGTAATTGGTAAAAAGAATGGTAAAGGTGATGCCAAAATTGATAGATATAGATAAATGTGTTTTTTTGGAGGGGAAGCAAACTTTTGACAGCATTAATAGAACAATGATGATCCAAAGGGAAGCAGAATATAAGAAAATACCACTGTCGCTGGTGGGTCTTGATGCAGAGAAAGCAGCCTGTGGTCTTTTTCTCATATTGGAATTGAAGCTAATGTTTTGTTTCTGGTGAGAGAAGAAGCAAAGGAGCATTGTATCCCAGTAGAGTAAAGCTATGGGGAGACTAGCACTAGTAGTACCCAGGCAGTAGCCATTCACATGACTCCCCTCTTTTCATTTTTGCCAAGCTAATTTGTTTTCAAGTACTGCTTAATTTGTTTCTAACTTCAGAATATCTGCCTAAATATTTCATCCTTACATTTTCAGGGTCTACTTATTAGTTTCCCCTCAAGTATTTGGCAGTGCTTTGTATGGAGACAGACATATTGAGTGCCATTTTTCCTGTAAAAGCATGATTGAAGTTTCACTAATACTTAGTTGCACACAGGACAACTGGTTTGCAGTGACAAGCTCCGTCTCTAGAGTTGCAAACCGGATACTCCTGACATTGCCTCATATTCTCACTGCAACTGTCCAATCAATAAAAAAGAGTCTGTTGCCATGGATATGAACTTTCCCACTATCTCCGTTACCTGCTTGGTAGATATGGGCATCCTGAGGCAATGTAGAAATTGCCTCATGTTTACTGAATCTAGTTAATTCTCAAACAAGCTGATATGGTATGTGAGAGCTCTCACATAAAAGTACTTCTAATGTCAATAAGGTTGTTAGTAGTACACATGCTGCCCCCATCACACACAATTCAAAGGAGACATATAAGCTCACATATGCTGAAGTATGAAATGTAACCTTCTTCAATTCTAAAGACCTCCTAGACAAAGTACACATAGCAAATACTCTCAGCAGTCCTAAATGTGCTGTTTTAAAGCAATAACCACATCAACACACACAGCCACATCTCATGGAGTCTGTAATTCTAAACCCATAAGGTAAGCCACCACATAATCCAACATTCTGGTCATTGGAGACTCCATTGTGAGACACACTGATGTCCCTGTCACCAGGCTGAGTAAGGAGAAAGTCACGGTCAGTTGCTTATCAGGGGCTAAGATTCAACACATTATGCACACACTGATCATTGGACCACAGGTACCAGTATAACTCAGTCATAGTCCATTTGGGTGTAAATGACCTGAGACTTACCTGCATAGACTGTATGAAGAGAGACATTATGAAGCTCTCAGAATGTGTCCCAGGCTGGTATGAGCTTAGCAGTGAGCAGCATTTTACCTTCTCCAAGGGTGATGCCACAATATGAACAAAAGATGACTGGCTTAGTTTCTGGTGTCATTTGGAGGGAGTGCAATATTTGTCAGCATGGAAAGAGATGGTCAACAGACCAGTTCTGCCATCCTGCAGAACATCTTTCCTTGAGACCATCCTTGGAGCTAATTATCTGTGGACTCTGTCTCATCATTTGAATAATGGACAGAAAAAATAGCATTAGATACAAATGTTATATACTCACTATAATGATCTGTTTTCACCCTTTCCATTCTTTCTCAACTTCCCTTTCTCCTTCCCGCTTCCATTTTATGGAAGATTTGTCTTTTCCCTTAGGTTCTAGTATGACTGTGTCATTTGCCATATGTACAGAATTTCATTCGCTTGCAGCTCCAGAGCAGACGTTTTGGATATGTCATGTGGTTCTGTGCCATTATGTCTATAAAAATAGATAGTTGCATATATAATATGTTTGCTTTTTCAGGAAATTACAGGCAAACTTGATATGAGGTAATGTTGGTGACAGAAGGAGATTATGGGTAAGGGGAGAAGCCTGAGCTATAGATTTTAAATTTGGAAAAAGCAGCCAAAGTTTGATCAGAGGTCAGATCTGAAACCCGTCAGTTGAGGAAGGACAGAAACAGACAAAACAGATCTATCATTTTGGTGAGTCTATAACATTTGTAGTTAGACAATTTAGTAAGAATACTAAGTAGCTTTTGTAGTTTAATTAATTTGAACTTGTCTTTAATGACTAGGGTATGTTTTGAAATATAAGTATTACTTCTTGTTTATTCTGCTGCATATCTTATTATTTTTGTGTTTCTACCATGTTTTTAATTTCCTGCATATGTTCACTAGTTCAGAAGTTATTATAATATAACTCATTGATGGTCTTCTTCTTCTTCATTCAGCTTTTCCCAGTTAAGGGTCACCACAGCGGATCACCTGTCCGCTCATGAATGGCAGGGGAGTTTTACGGTGTCGAGTTGCCAGCCGGGCACCCAACCTTCCACAGAAGGCACACACACACACACGCACTCACACCTAGGGCCAATTTAGAGTGTCCAATCCACCTACAGCATGTCTTTGAGATACTCATTGATGGTATCTAGCACAGTTTTGGGAGTAATTGGTGGCAATATTTCATTCTTTTTTATACATATGTATTTGTAATATGTTACATCATTGTTTCCAGTGGTAAAGTTTAGGAGAGATGATATGTTTATTATTAACTCTGGTTTTATTCTTAGCTTAAAAATAGTGGTTTTATGATCTGTGTTAATCACAGAGGGTTGCAACTATTGGCAAGAAGAAAAATGGTCTTAGGTTTTTGATATGACACACAAGATATTGCCATTCCTTAATTGGATTTCATAATATGTGTTCCAAACTGTTTTGATTAACATGGTCGATTAATATATGTGCATATTTAGTTATGCTGAGTAGTTTACCCAGTCAGTGTTTGGACATTTAAACCCCCATCAGGGCTGGAGTTTAGTCAAGAACTAATCATTCTATGTTGGTGACACAAATAGTTTGTGTTTATGTTATGTCATATTATGTTTAGTATCACTGATACTGCCTTTGGTCAAATGGTGCTTCTCAGTGAAGTAAATGTATTGATGAATAACCTTCATGAATGCTATTAAAACATTTATATTTAAAGAATAGTTTACTATATGAAGAATATTTTTGAACTCAAATACTTCCAAGATGGCTAATTCTAGCTCTCCCAGTGTAAAAACAGAAAATCAGCAGAGAAAGCCAGTGGACTTATATTTCTGTGTAAATTTCAGTAACTGGCTAGTAAGTACACTGCCTGGATGCCAGGGAAAAAAGAAATAAAGATGACCTGAAGGAAAATCAGCTACAAAAGGTGAGGAAAAAACAATGACTGAGAAGAATACTGCAGCTTTTCAACAAAAAGCAGTGCAAGCTCCAGACATGACATCCAGTAATCTAGAGGAAAGTATAAGACAACTGCACACAGAACTGATTAAAATAAATGAAACACTGATAGAGTATATCAACTCAAATAACAAATGGCTGGAAAAAATGGAAGAAGCTTGAAACAGATGTTTAGATGAGGTAATAAAACTGCAAAAATCAGTGGTTGAAATGAAGAAAAGGTTGGCTAAGTATGAGAATGCTCAAGAAGAGATGTTTCAAAAAATAATAAAATTAGAGGACAGAGCACATAGGTAAAACCTGAGATTTTCTGCTATACTGGAGAAGCTGGAAGGAAAAGACTGCATTAATTTTATGAAAGAACAAATAAGCAACTGGACTGGTATTCCACAGCAGGAGTTGTTAATCGAAAGGGCACATTGTGTGTATTCTCCAAATCTGGTTATGAGAAAGCAGTCTTGACCTTTAATAATAAATATGTAATCCTGCCAGCAGAGGAAGTTGATTCCGACAAAACTGTGGCAGAAGGACAAGAACGTTCGTACCACCCCCAACCCATCAGGATAACAAATCTAGTCAAAGCCATAAGGGACAATTGTCCCTACCAAGACAAAAGTTTTCTTAGAATAACACGTTTAGCATAAGCACATAGTGCACACCTCACCTCCCAACCCGTCAGAGTAAGGAATGTGGACAAAGCCAAAAGGGGCAATCGTCCCACAAAGCAGAAAGTTGATAGAATAATAGGTTCAGCATTAGCATGGATATTCTGAAGGGTACAAATAAAAAAACACAACAAATAATTTTTTTTTAAACATGCAGTAAAGTTTAAGCATTGCTGCATGGGTGTGCCCATTGCTTAGCTACGCTTAGTCTAGCTTAAACAGCACAAGAAGTTAAATAGCAAGAGACATCCAACATGAGCAGTATTGCAATAGTGAACTGGTTAGAGCGTATACTTTGTAAGCAGCCATTCCTGGTTCAATCCCCACTGCAATCAGTTTGCATTTTACATGTAAAATCAGTACATAAACATTGTTTTAATAATTATCTACTAAAATAACATATATTTGTTAACCAGAGTACTGTAGTTGCTCCATATGTGAGGTGTCAGTTTAATAACTATGTGAAACACCCATAAAAACACAAGTGGCCTATACAGTATAGTCACACATGAATAAATGTAATGGAAGCACATTGGGGAGTGTCAGGGACAGTAAACAAATTTGTAATATGTAATGAATGATGAATCAATCCCATACAGCAGATAGTTTATAAAATAAAAAATAAGCAATGCTAAGCATTGCACAGCTTTGCTGACTGGGTGTAAGCATTGTGTACATATGAATACTAAGCAATGAATAGCCCAGCTAAGTGGATTTTCCCATTGCAAGCAATGCTGAACCTGCCCCTTTAAGCACTGCCAACCTTAGCTAAACAGGTTTGCCCATAGTTTAGTTTAGCTCAGCATATTCAAAACCATCCAGTCACGACAAAGGGCAGGAAATCAGCCATATTTAAACCCCATAGGTGGGAATACAACTCATAACTGGTTGCAGCTTCCCACTCTAGGTATGTAGACATGTAGCATTCACAAACATCTGATATCAGAATAGTACTGTTGTGTCAACCACTATTTTTTTCACACTGTGCTACATAAAAATATGTCTAGGAATGTCTGTATAAGACTGTTGTAATTACAAGGTCAGATTGTACAACCAAGAGAGACTTAGAAAGAAAACACCAAAGGAATAGACAGCAATATCCAAATAGCACACTCTGATGGAGCTTAAATTGTTGTATTTTTAGCAGACACAGCCATGGTTCGAATCCTGGGAGTGGTGGTAAGCTGTATGCATAATCATACCACTCTACTGCACAGATGTTTGCAGAATGTCCAGATAATTGGCTCATATTTTCTGCCTGTTCCTCTGTCCCCCTGGCAAATCATTAGGATGATGTCAGAATTGTAGTCACTAAATAATGACATGCATTTAATTTTCAGACCTCAAAACCTTCAGAAAATGTATATTAAAACAAATCATGTTACTCTAGCAACTCTCCAAGTTTATGAGAGCAATATTCAAAATATCTGCCAATTTGAATCCCCATGTTGTTAAGCTTTGTCCAGAGTGTGTGCATTAAGAGATTGAGAAGTATGTGCATAATGTTAACTCGGAATCTGGGAATATGTGTAGAAACAGTCAGGTAGTGTTAACAAGCATTCCCTACACAGGTCTACCAGGTAAGATATGTAGAATTTAGCTGTAGGACAGTTGAAGTATACACTGTGTACAAACATACCACTGCCCAAACCAAGGCCATAGGGTATTGTAATAATACCTGTAGAGTAATGATTAGAGAAACGATCATTAAAGTTGTAAGTACTGCAGGGATATATAAGTTAATTGACATCTCTCACTCCCCCCCAGCACATCTGCAACAATAATCTAAACACACAAATCAATGGGTATGTTTACACCAAACCTACTGTTGGGACATATGTCTTATTGTTCAACAAATATTGAAATGTGTTTCTATTAATGTCCCATGTTGAAATACTATCATTGGTGGCCTGTTGCTATCAGTGTAACCTGTATGCCATTGTAATGGCCACTGTGGTTCCATATATGCATGTGTACTGTTTGCTATGCAAGTGTTCCAAATCTGGTGTTTGGGGTTAATGGGAATATCTGTGCATGCTGTTATAACTAATCCTGGATTGTGTTGACTATTACTAACCCATATATGTTCTAAAACTGCAACATCATAGCACTTTTGGGAAGGCCGGTCCCATCTGACCCACCTCTCCCATCTCATCTGGCTGTGGCACCGAGCCCCAGCACATCTGGGACCCACACTGGGACCACCTCATCCGCTGGTCCGACACCACCTTCGGGTGGGACCGCCTCAGGGTATGTGACTCATCCCCCCGGCAGCAGGCGCGGACAGGATTCTGTCACCTGAAGTCAGGTTTGGGGATTGGTGCATAGTGAGTTCCGAAGGGAGTTTGGAGATCTGCTAAGCGAGCTTGAGGGCTGCGTGGTGCATTTAGAGGGTCAGCCTGCCCCTCCTGCTCAGCCCCCAGCACAGCCACCTTCGGGGCCATGAAGGTGCAGTGGTGACTGTCCATGGGTGGGGACCTCAGTCCCACTGTTTCCATTTGGGGGCTCATGGGCTTCTGATTTCCAAACACCCCTCCCCATCCAAAGTGTTTACCCCCCACATGTGTCATATACCGCCTTTGTATGCTGTCTTGTCTGTCTTCCTACCCAACCTACCTCCCCAAATATACCTATTATCCTTCTCCAACATCCCACTCTCACCTTAAAAAAAAGGGCAATTTGTTCCCAAAAAACAAAGTTTCGCCCCATACATAGCTGTCCATTTTGCACACGTGTCCACTGGACACATGTAATCTGGTCTGAGTGGCTTTACAACACATTATTGTTGTTCTCACCCCTCTCTCAGGGGTTTGAGTGTCCAAATTTACCTCCAAATTCAGTATATATGCACAGCTGTTGCTGTAGAAGAAATGGACAGCTATGGACCTTCCCTACACCCGTCCTACACATCTCTAGCTACTTTCCCTATTGTCTTTCCCTTTTTGTGCCCCCTTTTTCACCACTTTCCTATCACCCCTTTTTTCTTTTTTAAAAATTAGCACTGGAGTAAGCAGGAGTAAACACTTTTAAGCAGTAGTAAGCAGGTTTAAGACTGTTTGTGTGGAGCTAAGCAGAGCCTACACAGATTAAGCACTTTCAGGCTGTCTGTAAGCATATTTAACTGGAAATTAGCATTGCTTACCTCTGTGCAAACCCACGCAAACCTGCTTACAACTGCTTAAAAGTGCCTTAATCACTCTGTATCCAACAGCCCTTGTTCTGCCCAGCAACAAAATAATCAGCCCTTCCAAGTCTCGAACACAGGACCCTGCACCCTATAGGCACAGCAAGTTACCACTAAACCATTTGAGCTGTAGATAAGTGTGATGTTTTCTAAAACATATCATGCAGCACAGTCATTCAACAGTAGGGAAAATGTATTTATATATGTATATGTGTATATATATATATATATATATATATATATATAGAGAGAGAGAGAGAGAGAGACATACATGTCAATATATATGTCTGCATGTATTGCATTTGGACATTGGATCCACACTCTGAACCTCTCACTGCAAAACATCTGACCAAAGGCACTGTAAATGGGGGTGAAGGGACCCAAAATAGGGATCTATTGTAATTATTGCCATTATCCCTTCCTCCACAGCTGAACTGATCTGCCTTGCAACAAAATAACCAGCACTTGCAAGTCTTAAACCCAGGACCCCACACAACATAGCCACAACAAGTTACCTGTAAGCCATCTCAGCTGTAAGATGGGATGATTTCTCTAACATATCATGCAGAACAGTCAGTCTACCATAGGGAATGTACAGTGTGGAAGCACTAAACATTCTAATGATACATATACGCGCACACATATATACATATACATGACTATATATATATAGAGGATACACAGCAGCATATCAAACAGCCATTATTCCTACAGTTGCCACCTTTTCAAATGAACAGTGTCGGATTCTTTCCTACAAATGAGAATTATTGCATGAAACATATACCCACACACAATGCAAATGACATGACACCACACACAGTTGCATACATAGAAATGTTTATTTGTGTACTATTTCAGTTGTTTATGCCATTTCTTATAGCATTTAGGTGTTTGAAATACATAACTGATTAATGCAACTCTCAAAGAAAATATATGATACAGTAATTTGCAAAACATAACATACTTTGCTGTCTAGGCTAAAGCCTTCAAGTAGTACAACAGTAAAAAACACACTTGCCTTGAAGATAAGAATCAATCAACATTTAATTACAGATGTAGTTCAACAGCCTACAATTACACTCTGTACTCAACCCCTAGGGGGGAAGGTATTAGTTATCACAATGCAAATGTATCTGTTACATAACAATGCTTAACTTAAAACGTCATTATCACACTGACAAACAGAACTGTGTGTAGGATAGTAAGTTCTAGCCCACCACTGTTCCCATGGTGAAACATATGAAAATGTACAGCCATATACCTTAATGTTTCTTATTACTGTTATCCCTCACATGTTATAACAGCCTAGGTTAAAACATTTAATACCCACCCCCCTTAAAATGTCTTACAAGGGCATATAACAGTGTTCTCCATACACTGACTTCCAGACTATACAGGGTCACACATGTTTTGTCCAGCTGTAGCCCTTATGTATATGGACCCTACCCCACAATTAGTGTGGGAGTCCACAACATCACTGGAATGATAGCAGGAATGTCAGCACTAAGTAATGATAGACCATTACCTATCAACCTCTTACTGCATGGCATCTGGACAAAGCCTGGTGTATAGGTGGAGGACAGAGGCTGAAACAAAAGGCCATATTTGAAATATTGCTGTTATACACTGTGAAAGTTGCTGGTGTTACAGGATTGGTTGCAACATACCCTTACTCAGGAATATGAAGTCAGAAACACAAATGGGTTTTGCCATGTACTGATAACAATCAACAAAGAGAATGCCACTGATATGTCAGGGACAAGATATGTGTGGGGAACAGACAAAACATAACAGCCAATCCTGTGGCTATCATGTGGATAGGCCCACATTTGAGAGCTATGCAGACAGACTGCATTTCATGCAAAACTAGCATGTACACGCAAACTCTATAAAACTAGCAGTATTCAATGCATATAACAGCAATACTCACACACTGTCCCTAGGTCTGGAACCTTATACAAATATGTAGTTGGCCTGTGTCCACAAGTCCTGATGTAAGAAGTATTGCTACCTGCTGTCTGTAACACTGATATCCACACACAGGAAGGATGTCTTCCATACAGGAAAAGTAAAGGGACAACACCCACATGATGTAGTCATTTATAGTAGTGGGTTTCTATGACATTGGCTATTGGAAGACTACACAGCTGCCTGCATGCAATTGGCAAGTGGGGAACACCAACTGATGCCACGGCCATCACCTGATCATGAGCATCACCTACAAATGCCATGCTGCAACCTATTCAAACCAGCTCGATTCCTGTAGTGGAGAAAGAGAAATAAAAAAAGGAAAAACAAAAATAATACTAAAAAAAAAAAACAAAACAAACCAAACAAGGAAGACATCAACGGGAACACAGAAGAGAGCATAATAATAAAATGTGTATGTGAAACATGTCAGCATGTAATTGAATATAGTACTTGATCTTTAATAATAGGATAGATGATTTTGAAAGATTTATATGTGCCATCAAGACTTGTTGTAATGATGTCTGTGACAGCCTTGCCCTGGCCCAGCAATCAAGGAGCCTCAATCCTTACCACTAACACCAAGGAGGACGTCTCATAGAAGAGGAAAGGATAACAAATACACACAGTAAAGTACAATTTCCCTTAAGTGCACACAGAGATCACAGTCAGTCTGGGGCTGGTTGCGCCCTTGCTCCCCAGGTCCCCAATAAGACTCCCCACTGGCACAGGTATAGGGTCCAGATCTCAGCCTAGCTGGCAAGCTAACCTCCAATACCCTCTCTGTCCCACCACTGCTTTGTGTCCCTGCCCAGGTAGCTGACACACCACACACACTTTGAGATAAGTATTTATACAACTTCACAGACACTCCTGGGAAAGGCTGACACAGATTCTCCAGCTGTGCCCCTTTACCCAGACTATACAGTAGTTATTTCTGCCACCACCAGCTAACTTATCAGCTACCCAAAGGCCCTTAAAAGGGTGTCCAATTATTACTGTGCAATATTATTTTCCAATTGGTAATGTGACTAATCAGTCTAAGGCCTATTAGAGTGGCCTTGTACAATAAACTCTATAAATATGCAATATACTCTAGAGCTTACTTATCTCTACACAAACCAGCCACAGGTAAAAAGTTTTAAAATATTTAATAATAAATAAAAAACACAAGACAATACTACTAACACCACAGCGATAGCTAAGAGTTCAGAGATCACATAGAAACTTAAAACAATACAGTAGGAAAGTTCTGATATAACAGAAAAACACTTAGTCTAGCTTTCTTCTAAGTTTGTAGCTATTACTACAAGAAAACATATGTCTAAGATACTACTTACATAAAGAGAGCATAAGGCAGTGCTGAAAGTTGGATATCAAGATCAAAATGCTTATAATCTCTCTCTGAGCAATAGTTTTTAAAATCACTAACACATTTCTGCTGGGCCCTCCCAGATTACATAATTTTGACACTTAAGTTTTCCCGATATACACATTACATCATTTTGACACTTAGTCTGGCATTCTCAGGCCAAAAGGCTGCATTATTTAACAAACTAACACCTGCTCAGGAAACCACAACAATAAACGACATTTCACATGTACACATTAGCAATTATTCCTTAAGTTAAGACAATAGAAAGAATGTGTTCAGTTAGCCTCTTTGGCACCACTGTTTAGATCAAAAGGGTATACGAGACATAATTTTAACTTCAAAAGAACAGATGAAATGCTTGGCTTAGTTTTCCTTACAGCAGATGGCAATGTTGCTACAATCTTGAAGTTCACATTTTACAGTATTTTCTTTCATTTAAGAACACAAGCCTGTATTTTACATTTATATTTACAAATGATAGAATTATGTATCAAATTCTATTTGACTAGGCTGGCAGCCTTCGCCTGTCTTTCCCCAATCTTCAGATTCCCCCCACCCCGGAGAACTCAAGCTAGTTTTTCAAGTGACCCTTGATAAACACCGCTTGAGAGGGTTAGGTCTATCTGGGTGTACCTCACCCCATTCCCTGTCTTGAGAGCCCATCTGCATTGACATTGCTAATCCCACTGTGGTACTGCACTGACATAGCATATGCTTGCAACCCCAGGCTCCATCTTAGCAACTTGGCATTTTGCTGGCTGGCTCTGTTTAACCATATTAGGGGGTTGTGATCTGTCATTATAGTGAATTTTCTTCCATACAGATAAGGCTGAAGTTTCTACAGTGCCCACACTATGGCTAGACATTCCTTTTCTATGGCTGCATAGCATTCCTCCCTGGGTTGGAGCCTACGACTGAGATAAACCACAGGGTGTTCTTCCCCCTCTGAAGAAATCTGGCTAAGTACAGCCCCCACCCCATGGTTTGAAGCATCCACCTGCACAACAAATTATTTGCTGTATTCTGGACTGGCTAACACAGGGGGTCCTCCCAAAGCTTCTTTAAGCTTCTGAAATGCCTGCTCACATGCTGGGGTCCACACTACCTTATCTGGCCTGTTCTTCCTTGTCAGGTCTATGAGGGGAGCAGCTATGGTCCTATAACTAGGGATGAACTTTCTGTAGTACCCTGCTGTCCCTAAGAATATCCTCACCTGCTTTTTGGTAACAGGTGCAGACCATGCCTGAATAGCTTCCACTTTGGCAGGTTCTGGCCTTATCTTACCACTCCCCACTCTATGTCCTAGGTAGGAGACCTCTGCCATACCCACCTGACATTTGCTCGGCTTAATGGTCATCCCTGCCATCTGTAGTCTGCCCAGCACCTCCCTGACATGCTGAAGGTGCTCCTGCCAGGAATGGCTGTAGATGGCAATATCATCTAGGTAAGCAAGGACAAACCCTCCTACACCTGCTTTGATATTATCCACCAGCCCCTGGAAAGTTGCTGTGGCATTCCTCATCCCAAAGGGCAACTTTGTGAACTCCTACAAGTCAAAAGGAGTTACAAAGGCTGACTTCTCTCTAGTACTGGGAGTCAAGGGCACCTTCCAGTAACCCTTGGTAAGATCAGTGGTTGTCAGATGCTTAGCCCCACCAAGCTGCTCTAAAGCTTCATCTGTCCTAGGCATGGGGTAAGCATCTGACTCAGTGTGACTATTTAATTTCCTGTAATCCACACAGAACCTGGTGCTCCCATCCTTCTTTGGCACCAGCACCACTGGCGAGGCCCAGGGACTGTTGGACTCTTGATTCACCCCTTGTTCCAACATCTCCTGTACCTCTTCCCTCAGAGTCTGTTTGACTCTCTCAGGCACCCTATAAGGGGCCTGCCTAAGAGGCCTTTGGGGTCCTGTATCCACCTGGTGCTGCACCAGGTGGGTGCACCCTGGTTTCCCAGTGAACATGTCCCCAAATTCCTGCAACACTGCTCGGATTTCTCGAACCTGCGTAGGAGATAGCTGCTGGGACTTTGCTACCCCTTCCATTGAGGTGTCAGCCCAAGCCTCACTGAGGAGATCAGTCCCCAGATCTCCCTCAGACTCCTCCTGCAATCCACTGCAAATTCTCGGCACAAGGGCCTCCCTTTCATGGTAAGGATTCGTCATGTTAACATGGAACAATTTGTGCCCCTGCCGTCTGCCTAGGACTTCCACCATGTAGTTAACATCACTTACCTTTCTTACCACCTTGTAGGGTCCCTCCCAAGCTGCTTGCAGTTTGTTGTGTCTGACAGGAATGTGAACCATTACCTGCTGCCCCCACAGCATACTTTCTAGCTCGAGCATTCTTGTCATACCACACCTTTTTCTGTTGTTGGGATTCTGCCAGGTTCTCCTGGGCCAAGCCCCTGAGTTCCCTGAGCCTTGTGCCACAACAGACTCTTTGTGAGACTCACACTCACCTTCCCCCTCATCTCAAATTAAATCTAGAGGTCCACTCACCCTATGCCCGTACAGCAACTCAAAGGGTGAAACATCTGTGGATTCCTAGGGATCCTCTCTGTAAGCAAACAACAGATGGGCCAAATATTTGTCCCACTCCCTCTTAAACTGATCTGCAAATGCCTGTAGCATGGACTTGATTGTAGAGTTTAACCTCTCAACAAGACCATTAGTCTGGGGATGGTATGGGGGTGGTCTTCATGTGCTTCACCCCACAGGACTTCCACAGACAAGCCTGCAGGTCTGACATGAAATTGGCACATCTGTCAGACAGTATTTCTTTTGGGAAACCCACCCTGCTGAAAATCTGTAACAAAGCATTTGCCACCTTCTATGCCTCAATGGAGGACAAAGCCACTTCCTCAGGGTATCGTGTAGCATACTCCACTACCACTAGGATATACTTTTTCCCTGTGGAACTTGGGGTACTCAGAGGACCCACAGTATCCATAGCTACCCTCTGAAATTGCTCCTCAGTCACAGGCAAAGGCATCAAAGGTGCTCACAGATCCTGCAGTACCCTGTTACATCTCTGGAAATTCCAGGCCAATAGAAGTTTTGCATAATATGCCTCTTTGTACGTTTTATGCCCATATGACCCGCAAAGGGAATATCATGGGCTATGGCTAGAAGCGCTAGACCGTAGGCTCTAGGCACTACCAACTGCTGTACTCTCACCTTCTAGCCCTCCCTCAGGGGTCCACTCTCTGTATAGTAGCCCTTTGTCCCAGTATAGGGATTCCCCCTTCCCTTGAGAATCAGGTGCCTCCCTAGCTACCTGCTTCAGGCCTTGCAATGTAGGGTCTGAGAGCTGAGCCTGTCAACTCTCTCCTTGTAACCCTTCCCAGCTCCCCTTCAACAGGAAGTCTGGCATCCTCTGACAGTGGTGACTCACTGTCAGCCTGGGTACTACTACTCACCTCTACCTTTGCAGTCACTCTGTCCAAGAGAACATCAGTACCCACAAGCAGCTTTGGCTAACCTTCAGTCTCACTGCTACAGCATAGCTCACTCCCTGAAGTAACCACCTCACCAGTCCTGGCTACAAGTATGCAGTCTGTCTGGGTCTCCCCCAGGCTACCAGACCCACATGCTTGTCTCCTAGCCTTACTGCGTGTAACTGCATAAGTACATAGTACTACCTCATCCAAATCCTTCCCTCTCAGGACATCTGCAGGATGGTAGTTCCGTACCCCTGTTGTCTCAAGACAACCTACTATTGGCAGTGTCTTTCCCACTTACTAGCTTCCTCAGCTTTGGTTCCCCACCTTGCCTTCATGGACACCTGTATGCCACATGGCCCCACTGTTTGCAATCAAAACATTTAACCCTAGCTCCTGGACATGCACCTGGACTAGTGACTTCAGATTCTGTTGAGGCAGTCTGTCCTGCCCACCATGGGTTCCTTTAGACCCATGAGCAGTACTGGGGGTCTCTTTCCTGCGCAGGGCTGCCCTGCTTGCAAGGTATAGGTCTCCCTTCTTCCCCAGCTCATCTGAAGTAGCACATTGTCTATCAGCTAACCAGATCCTCATGTCCTCAGGCAAAGTGCTAAGGGTTGTTCCCTCACCAGAAGGTCTGCCAGCCCTTCAAAAGTGGTGACCTGACATCCACTCACCCAGCTATGAAAATAAGTGCTCATTTCAGCAACATATTCACATACATTTTCATCTGCCTTGCATCTATGCTCACAAAATTTTTCCTATACATTTCAGTTGTTAGCTTAAAACATTCTAAAATACATTTTTTACAGCATTATAATCAAAACAGAGTCAGGCATTTGTGATATACAAGTTCCAGCTTTCCCATGGAGTAAGGGGGTCAGGAACCGTACCCAGAGCCTTTGGTCAACACTATACTGTTTGCATACCCTTTCAAACATGTGAATGAAACTATCAAAATTATCCCCCTCTTTAAATTGTGGAAGAAATTTACTGACCTGTTGTGCTTCTGGGGTCCAGTTACTCCCTTCCCCATTACCTCCATGACTCTGGCGAAGAGTCAGCATTTCCCTCTCATGCTTTTTCTGACGCTCCTTTTCTTCAGCTTCTATCGCCAAACACCTGGCCTCCAACTCAGGTATGTTTAGCTCCAGCTGGATTTTTTAGTCCACTGCAGAAAGGTTGAGCTATCCATTTTCTGAGGATATTGTATCTCCACTGCCAGTCTGATTGTCCTCCTGGATGCTGTTTTCTGATGCAGCTGTAACCAAGGCTGCACTCAGGTCTGCCTTAGTCAGGTTTCTATGCACCAGTCCCCTAGCCTGGCACATCTGCACCAGCTGGCTCCTTGTCAGCTTTCCATACTCCTCTTCTGACATGCTGCCTGCTCACCCTGACTAACTAAGCTAACAAAAGAAATAAAACAATTGTGATATGAACTCTGAGTATACACTGCGTGGCTGATTTAGAGTACAAAACACCTTCAGAGATCACTGTACATAAGCTACAGGATTCACTCTACCCACACCACTGCAAACCACAAGTGAGGATATCTTATCCCAACCACTGCCAACCATTATGAGGATATCTTATTCCAACCACTGCCAACTACAATGTGACGGCCGTGCCCTGGCCCAGCAATCAATGAGCCTCAATCCTTACCTCTAACACCAGGGAGGACATCTCATATAAGAGGAAAGGATAACAAATACACACAGTAAAGTACAATTTCCCTTAAGTGCACACAGAGATCACAGTCAGACTGGGGCTGGTTGCTCCCTTGCTTCCCAGGTCCCCAATAAGACTCCCCACTGGTACAGGTATAGGGTCCAGATCTCAGCCTAGCTGGCAAGCTAATCTCCAGTACCCTCTCTGTCCCACCAGTGCTTCATGTCCCTGCTCAGGTAGCTGACACACCACACACACTTTGAGATAAGTATTTAAACAACTTCACAGGCACTCCTGGGAAAGGCTGACAGAGATTTCCAGCTGTGCCCCTTCACCCAGACTATGCGGTAGTAATTTCTGCCACCACCAGCTAACTTATCAGCTACCCAAAGGCCCTTAAAAGGGTGTCCAATTATTACTGTGCAATATTATTATCCAATATGGTAATGTGACTAATCAGTCTAAGGCTTATTAGAGTGGCCTTGTACAATAAACTCGATAAATATGCAGTGTACTCTAGAGCTTACTTATCTCTACACAAACCAGTCACAGGTAAAAAGTTTTAAAATATTTAATAATAAATAATTAAAAACACAAGACAATACTACTACACCACAGTGATATCTAAGAGTTCAGAGATCACACAGAAACTTAAAACAATACAGTAGGAAAATTCTGATATAATAGAAAAACACTTAGTCTAACTTTCTTCTAAGTTCATAGCTATTACTACAAGAAAACATACTTCTAAGATACTACTTACATAAAGAGAGCATAAGGCAGTGCTGAAAGTTGGATATCAAGATCAAAATGCTTACAGTTTCTCTCTGAACAATAGTTTTTAAAATCACTAACACATTTCTGCTGGGCCCTCCCAGATTACATCATTTTGACACTTAAGTTTTCCCAGTATACGCATTACATCATTTTGGCACTTAGTCTGGCGTTCTCAGGCCAAAAGGCTACATTATTTAACAATCTAACACCTACTCAGGAAACCACAGCAATAAAAGACATTTCACATGCACACGCTAGCAATTATTCCGTAAGTTAAGACAATAGAAATAATGTCTTCAGTTAGCCTCTTCGGCACCACTATTTAGATCAAAAGGGTATACAAGACATAATTTTAACTTCAAAGGAACAGATGAAATGCTTGGCTTAGTTTTCCTTACAGCAGATGACAATGTTGCTACAATCTTGAAGTTCACATTTTACAGTGTTTTCTTTCATTTAAGAACACAAGCCTGTATTTTACATTTATATTTACAAATGATAGAATTATGTATCAAATTCTATTTGACTAAGCTGGCAGCCTTCACCCATATTTCCCCAATCTTCACAATGTCTTGCTGAACAACTGCTATGGACATAGCATCTGGACCTCTGGGCAGTGGGCCATAACTGTCATCTGTGCAGATCTGCACAGAATGTCAAGATTTACGCCATCATAGCATTTGCTCTGTTCCTCCAAACATCTATATTAGTCTGGCAAATAGCTGAAGGTGGAAGTAAGGAAGTCATGAGTTTCAGACCCCACCACCTTCAGAACAGTCATGGTAATGTGAAATGTATCATGCACAAACTTCATAGGTTTGTAATAGGCATATCTACAATCTATCTATCCCTATATATCCCCCCCCATGTTAGGCTTTGTCTACATCTGATGCTCTATTTTGTTGCAAGGCAGAACAGTTCAGCTGTGGAGGAAGGAAGTTCAAAGTGTGGATCCGATGTATGAATGCACTCTGTATATATGTGTAGACATGTATGTCTACATACATATATATATGTGTATATATATGTATATATATATATGTATATATATATATATATATATATATATATATATATATATATATATATATGTGTGTGTGTGTGTGTGTGTGTAAATACATTTTCCATAGTGTTGAATGACTGTGCTGCATGATATGTCTGAGAAAACATCACACATATCTATAGCTCAGGTGGCTAACTGGTAAATTGCTGTGGCTATGTCTACGTGGACATACAACAAGTCACAGCCACTCCCGTAGTGGCAGTACCAGCACCAGCACTGCAGGCAGGGGTGCTGTCCACACCACAACGCAGCAGGCCACATGCACGTGGTCCTGGCTGGTCCCATCAGGGACGCAGATCCAGCAGACAATTGTCATCATCAGCGGAGAGTAACATATCTGGGCTTCTTACCTGGTAGTGGCCGTGGAACCCCTGGCAGGCACAGTTCCCATGTCCATGGTTGGACATGGTGAACTGTGCACTCTGCCATGTACAGTCTGCAGCTGTCCAACAAACTCCTGTATAGGGCAGCCACATTGCTGAACTGTGTGGATACATACACACCCACATTCCAACACAGCTAGTGCACCTCCGTACCTACACACACCACATCAAATAGCCAAAACATAAAATCAGTAAATAATCAGTCTGCCAGTTTAATGTCATTGATGATGGTACTGGCAGGGTATTTGTCCTCTTCCCCAATGTAGTGCAGTTCTGGAGTTGGTAAACATAGGTGGGCTGGTGTGGGTGGCACAGCCCCCTACTTTGGAGGGTGTGGGGGTGGCTTAGAACCACACATAGTGTGATTAACAACTACTCAACCTGTTAACATAAACTGTACAGTATAACAGCAGACTAAGTGGGGGGATATGCACAACAATAATCCCAATGTGGGTGGCTGTGCCCACAACAACCACTCCCAACTATATATACCAACTCCAGTATTGCTGTACAGCTGTACAGTGGGGAAGAGGGCATTTGCACATCTACTACTAGTCTTGATGGAATGAATTTTCACAAGATGATTCCTTTGAAATGTTACCTCTTGCCAGTTACTTCTTGGACAAATGATCGCCTGGGACATGTATTTTCTGCAAACTGAAGTAGATCCCTTCACATACACACACACACTTACTTGGCAACACTGAGAGTAGAACCCCTATCTAGGTACTTATTGCTTCTAATGTGTTTGGCCTTAATTGCACACACCACAGAGCTTTTAGGATGAGGTGTGTCCTGAGTTTCTTGTTAGGTGAAGAACATCACCAGGCCTTGTACAGTATGGTAATGGGGAATGTACTGGGTGTTAATGAACAATACATAGTATGACATACTGTCATAGACACACTGACAAACACATAACAGTCATAGACACATCTGACAGACCTGGGTTTAGCAGTGCTAACTACCTTGTCAGTGAGTCCATTCTGTTACAGAGAATTTGCACACAGCACATGCATCATAGACCTGGATAGTGTAATCAGTTACCTGTATGGTTGATGGTGACAGCGGTCCTCATACAGTGGACCTTGGGACATGTATTCGGGGTACCATGGTGTAAAGACAGTATACCCAGCACCCACACCCCACACTGGATATTGTACTCACTGAAACCCATTATATTGCTCTGACATACCCACAATCACACATTGAGCAGGACTGCAATACAATCCCTTGTCTATCTAATCTGTGCTACTACAGGGATATACATTTATTGCACATGCCACAGGGACAGTAGAGTGAGGGTTTGTCTTAGCTCTCCTAATGTCAGCAACATTACTATCCCTTATAATGTATGGCAAGGTTTATTGTATTTGGAGAATGTGGCCTCAGAATACTGTCTCCTACAAATATACACACTCACACACATACACACACTTGCCAGGACTCAGAGGGTAACCCACACCTATCTACCCATTTGTAGAACAGTGTTATGCTGGTACTGTAAGCTCCAGGTAGCCCATAGGGTGAAGAGTGTAACAAGGTACATTTAACATCAATTACAGCAGCAGCCATTTCTAAGTATGGAAATGGAGTGTAGTGGGTGAGAAGGCCCTCAGGGTATTGTCAACTACAACTTTACAAACACACAGACACTGTTATTCTCAGTAATGCACACTTACACATTTGTCCGTACTGGGGTCCATAGGTGCAGGTGTTCCTAGGTGTGTACCAGGCTAATGTTCATGGAGAGATGAGAAGAGTAGGGCATGTGGGTACACTGGTATCATGCCACCTGACATTTGTCAGCAGGCCATCTATCAACCGATGCCACTTGCGTGATCCCTAGGGTAAGAGTTAAATTCAACATCCATTCATCTAGTTTTCTCTTGCAGAGGGCCACTGAGGTGCTACAATTGACATGTATGCAACATATATTACATAACATGGCCAGTGTTTGGGTTAGAGACCTGTACCCAAGCATGCTCTGTTGACTGTGGTAGTCTGGTTGAGGTATCCATGGCATGTGTTGCATACAGGGTGGGGTTTCCTAGCTGTGGCATTCATAACACAGCTGGGCAGACATGTCAGTGTCAGTCAATCATAGATTGCCTGTAAGCAGCCAAGATGGATACCTGACATCTGCACATCTGTACAGAGGACATACAGAAATCAGCTAGCCAACAGGTTATACATTAGCATGACAACACCACCACACTAAAATAAATGAACAACTAGGATTCGAATGAAGTACAAACCACTCAGTAAAAAGCTGTTTTAATTCTAGCGCCTCTGTGAAAACACCTTCTCGGAATCAGGTTATGCATTAGGTTGAATGTTTTGACAGATAGACGTCTGACACTGATAAGTATGCCATTACTACATGTCAGCAGCCCTCAATGACATGTCCTAAACACATAGTAGTCTACAGTTAATATCCACATATCAGATCAATATCCAGTAGCAGATACTTAATAACATACAGCTCACACACCAAGAACATGATAGTCAGTAGAGTCCAGCTTTGCATGCAGGGGTGTATGGTTCCAGTACTACAATCTGCAATCTACTCTTACTTGGAAAAGCACTGTTAAAAGTAGTAACATAATGACACAATACATGCAAGTGTGACTGCATATAACCTGGGATACTACCCATGTATGAAACACATACAAAGAGAAAAGATTGTTGTACTAGCCATGTATAGTTAGGTGTCCCATACAGTATACTCACACCCCTTGCTACTGTAACAACAGCACATAGAAGCATGTTATGTACATGGAATTAAATACACTTATTAAAAATGTCATGACCCTGCTATTTTATCACATTGGAATGTGATCACTGGTTATCAGTGCTGAGCTATACTTAGCAGGTGTAAGCATTGCTTAAATGTAAATGCTAAGCACATTTGCACACTGGTAAGTGAAGCCTACACAGTGTAAGAGCTTATTCGTTTAACTATTCATGTTTTTATATCTAAATATACACATAGCAGATAAATATGGTGGGATACATCTGGAAAGGTTTATACAATACTCATGTTTACACATAAGGATATCTCTCTCTCTCTCTCTGTAGATATACATATATATATATATATATATATATATATATATATATATATATATATATACATATACATATGTAGATATATGTATACATGTACATACACACTTATGTATTTATATATATATATATATATATATATATATATATATATATATATATATATATATATGTATATATATATATATATATATATATATATATATATATATATATATATATATATATATATATATATATATATATATATATATATATATATATATAATATATGCCCATAGCATGTAGTGGAGTCATACTTTAGTACCATAAGTCACAACCTCTTAGTGCAAGGGAATGTAATGTAATGTAAGTATTGCTGGTATAAATGTAGAATGTTGCTACAGTAACAGGAGTTGTGTCAACAGACATGTTGTGTAGGAAGTCACTTCTGATACTGACATGACACCATCAGCTAGTGACAGACATCATAAGATCATCATAGTGAAGTACCACACAAATCGCAGTAATGATCCTGTGGAATACAGCAGAAATATGACCAATAAACGTGGACAGTCTGACACAATCTGGTCAGTGCAGAGGAATACACAGACCTCCTTAGTGCAAGACGTGTGGACCAAGCCTGACAAAGGGGATGTTTACAGCCATGTAAATGGGGATATCACACAAATACTGGAATAGATAAGCTCACAAAGATGATGCATTCACACCCTCCTGTCTGTCCTAACACATTTTAACTGGAGGAGCAGAGGTCCCAAGCCCACATACTTCCCACTAGTTAGTGACATACATCGTCATAGCATCCCACTGCTTTTTCAGAAATACACAACACATATGGTGGCCAGGCAACAGTACATCTGACAAATATCTTGACATAGCATCACACTAGGTAAATACACTGAGCTGCTAGGCATGTCACAAAGCACTGTGTAAACTGTAAGACTGCCACAACACTGACCCAAGTTTCGTATGGGGGAATACACATGTATTTGCAAATATAGCAAGCAGCACAGGCCTATAACAGCATGGAGTAACAGGCACCAGTGTGAAAGTGCATACCCACAACCAATCTCAACACAGTCACATTATGGTAAGCCTAATTAATAGTACAGTATATGGACTGTGTGAACAAAACCATCCTCATATTTGCCACTCACACACTAACCCTACATATACTGGCCCAATACACAGTGTAGTCTGATGCCTGACTGTGGTATGGGACATATCTCAGTCTGGCCCTACAAACATATACGCTGATAGGGTACTAGAAACTGGAGCAGCATGCAACATCGAATAGAACTGGACCAAGAACACTGACATCTACCACAGTCTGTACACAGGCCAAGTAACATATTCACAATACACTGCTACACAGTACTGACACTCTGTCAACAGTCACCATAAGTACACAGACCTCACTACTGTACAGACTACAACAGAATGTCCAGGTTTTGTCCTCATATATAAGGCTTACTATACATAACATGGCTTGCAGTCTGATTAAATAATGATATACTGTACATATGTACCTCTTACTGCATGACATATGGACAAAGGGTGACAGACTTGGGTGACAGAGGCACAAACACAGGGCCAATATTGACATATTGTTGTGATAAACTGAGAAAATTTCTGGTGTAACAGAGTTTGTTGTGACATATCTCTTCTGAGGGGTATGAAGTCAGTTACTCACATAGATGTCACCATGTACTGACTGCAATCATCAGAGTATGCTACTGCATTTCTAAAGATAGGAAATGTGCGAGTAGCACACCACACCACAGCTAAGACTCCAAACTCTGACCAGTCTGCAGATGGCCCTACAGGTGAGAGTTTCCTCAACCACATAACACTGTCATGCCAAACTTTAAATCGTGTAGAATAGCCATATCCACACAAAACCTGTTAAACCAACAATCTGATGTTGTTAATCTTCATTCATTCCTTACTGATGGGTTATCGGTTCCATCCTCAAAACCGAGCTGGCCTCATACTAAGCTTGTGTCAGCCAAAAACTCTTGAGCCAAGATCCTACCCAGAATGCTCTGCTCCCTGTAACCTCAGATTTCATTTGCCGCATTGCTGTACAGCCATGTCAAGCCACTCTCTCTCAGCTAAGTGGACAATTTTTTGAAGTTTTTGTATTGTTAGTGTTTAAAAAGTTTTCAATCAGTTACTATCTCTATCCTCCTACCCTATCGGAACTTTAAGAGTCTCTCCCTATAATTTTCAATTCCCCTTTTCTTACTTTTGAGGTAATTCTCCATTACCATCATTGATAATCCTTCTTCTCTCCCTTTCTTACCCTTCTGAGTAGCTTTCTTTACTTCTTGGTAGTGTCATTCTTCTCCCTTCATATTATTTTGTCAGATAAGAAAAGTAGTGTTGGTTTCAAACAATGTTCGGAATACGTCCGTAAGTTACTGCTTTCTAATGGCCCTGACTTATGTGTCTATTGCTTGAATGTTTCCCACCTTTCAGTGGACCCCCCCCCCCGCCGTGTGGGATTTGACCAGGACTCTAAATGAAAGAAAGAATAAATTATTTCTAAAAGGCCTCCTTAAAACTCCTTTCTGCGAGGCTATCTCTGGGTCAGAGGGCTCACCCCCTCTGCTAAACCCCGTAAGAGGTGTTCTTCTTCCTCCTCGAGGTCGATCACTTCATCACCCTCTGGAGATTGCAAGGAGTCGACGCATAAAAAGTTAAACATTTTCGTGCCCCGCGCTGCCATCTGTGGTCCTTTTGGCCTCAGCCTTGGCACCGTCCCAGTTGATTCTCACTCCAGCTATGTCTTCTTTATCGCCACCGACACCAGAGTTCTCAGTGCAGACACTTATGGGTCAGAGAGTTTTGTCGCAGCCATTATTGGCACCATCTCTACAGGTACAGTCTCCTTCGGCACCATTGTTGCACACTCCTTTGGCTCCATCCTTCCCAATGCTGTCAACCTCCGGGATACTGCCCTCTATGGTGCAGACACCTTCGGCTCCGACATGCTGTTTGGTGCAGTCCTTTTCTGCACCATCGTTACCGGTGCAGACACTGCCCTTTACGGTGCAGACACCCTCAACACCTATGGTGCTGCCTTTCTCAGCACAGATAACTTCGACACCATTCTCCTTGGTGCAAGCAACCTTGGTTCTGGGCTCTGCACCACACGAACTAGCAAGGAGTAAGTACTCTCCTTCCTTGGATCTGTTTGTGGCAAGCCAGTATAGCCCCTTTTTAGACAGATGAGAATCTCCTTCAGGTCTCTCTAAGAGGTTGACCAGGAGCCTGTCAGAAGAGGATGTGTTGCGGCTTGTCGACCAGTTGCTTGTGGCCAGGGGTCTCTCTCAACCGTCTAAAGCTGCGTTCCATACTCCACCTTACACCCATCTTTCGACTTCCATGGAAGCATCGAAGCCCCTTCTTCCGACAGCAGCTTCCCTTCCTTTGACACCAACAGTGGACCTCACTTTGGAGCCAGAGTCATCCGTGGCCCTTGGTGCACTGGGCACTGGGCTCTTCTCAGGCTAGTGGCTATGCCGTGGGGGTAGGCATTCTTGGTTCCACTCCATTTTTTCAATGGCATCCTCCAGGAATCCTCCTCCCCTCACACTCCACCGTCCTCTTGGGACTCCTGGTCTGGGGATCAGCTCGTCAGAGTGGTGTGTGACCCCAGTTCCAAGGTTGTCCTGCTCAGTTCTGGGCTCCCATCCCTCTTCGGGTGGTCCAGCCTTCCAGGACATGGAGAAGGCACTTGTCTCCACTGGCAAAACCTTCCTGTCATAGTCCTCGCCCCCCTCTGTGCCACAACTGTTGCAAGCCACAACCCCTGTACCTTGGGAACAAGGGCCTCAAGTTTCTCCCTTCTTTGCAATCTTCCCCAGAGCTCCCCACTGAGCAAGTCCCTTGCAAGGGTTTGTGCAAGAGGAAGCACATGGACTCCACTGAGGAGTCTTTGACTGAAGATATGGACTTTGATGTCGAGGAAGAGTCCCTACGGTCACCCTCTGATGAGGTGTCCTTTGGTGACATCCTCGAGATCCTAAGACAGAAGGGTGACTGGAAGTCCTCCAACCCTTCCTCAGAGGAATTCGTATTCCTGCAGGCCTTTCGTGCCTAGCCCCCTACCTCCTGGGTTACCCCACCGGCCGATGGGCTTGTCCAGCTCATCATCCAGCATGCATGGAAGGCTCCTGACACCTTGGAAGCTATACCTCGGAGGCCTGACAAGATTTTATCCCCCCCTGCTGAACATCCCCATTGGTCAAAAGGTCTTCCAGTAGATGCCATAATGGTGGTGGCTGCAACCAAAAAAGACTTGGCAGAAGAGAGTCAGACTGTCCATCCACCCAACAAGGAGTCATGGGCAATAGACAGTCTTGGGAGGTATGTGTTTGCTTCATCGACCTTCGCTGTAAGGTCCTTGAACTACTTGGCACACTTTACAAGGCTCCAGAGGGACTTTATCAACCAACTCTCTGAAACCTTGGCAGGAGCTGTTTCTGATGAGGTGCGCGACAGCTTAGCTTCTCAGATAATGACCCTTGAATCAATATCCAATTCTTCCATGCGCCTCATTTCACACGCAACGGAAGGAGCAGCTAGAGCAGCAGGCGCAGGTATAGTCATGAGACGTCCTGCCTGGATGAGCCTTTGTGACTTTGTGGACTCCTTTAAGGCTTCCTTCATGAATGCTCCTATCGAAGCCACTTCATTTTTTGGCCCTAAGGTTAAAGATACGCTGACAAGGTGCATAAAAGATGGCAAGACCCTGTCTGCCATTGGTGTCCGACACTCCACCCCTCAGCGATTCTACTCCAGAAATCAGAGGAGTGGGAAGATGTGGCACAGAAAATCACAGGGCTCTTTCTGTGACGCATGTGCTGAGTTCTCCCCTAGGGGCAGATGGGGGAACTCTAATGGAAAATGCCCCTTTTGGGGCAGGGGAGGTCTATGAAACTGGGCTGCTAGAGATTCTTGCTCTGGGCAACCGACCAGCGCTCCTGAAAAGTTGCCCAACTGCTCATCTCTGGAAGTGGTCGGGGGTTGGTTTTCCTTGTACCCTACTGCTGGCAAACCATAACCACCAATTATTGGGTACAACAGATAATATCCAGAGGCTACCACATTCCCTTTCATCTCGGTCCCACCTCACCCATAGACTTACTGACATCCCACCCAGTCAAGGGGAAGCAGCAGCACACAAAATTTGAAAGCTGCTACAAAAAAGTCATCCAAACAGTCCACCCAGACCATAGAGGATCCAGTTTTTACTCAAGGTTCTTTTTGGTGCCAAAAAAGACAGGGGACTGGAGACCGATTCGGGATCTCAGCACACTAAACAAATTTGTAAAAACAAAGAAATTCTGGATGGTCATGGTTCAGTCTATCCTTCCACTTCTGGAAGAAGATGATTGGATGTGCTCTGTAGATCTTTAAGATGTGTATTACCATATAAAAATGGACAAGTGCTCAAGAAGATACCGCCACTTCCGCATAGGAGCCAGTCACTACCAATTTTGAGCACTGCCCTTTGGTCTCTCTACAGCCCCCAGAGTGTTCACCAAGTGCATGGCAGTGGTTATCACTCACCTGCAACTTCAAGGATTCCAGGCATTTCCATACCTAGACGACTGACTCCTTACCGCCCCCACCAAGCATCTACTGGAAGAAGCCCTAGACTATACTCTTCTCACAGCTCAGCGCCTGGGAATCACTATAAACTGGGAGAAGTCCAACACAACCCTGGCACAATCCTTAGAATTCATCGGGGTTCTGTTGGACATGAGGAATTGCACAGCATCTCTTCCGGATCACAGACTTCAAAGAATAAGACAACAGGTTCAGCCACTAATCTGTCACCACAAATCCTCTGCTTGGTCCATACTCCAACTCTTGGGGTCAATGGCAGCCTTGATCACCATTGTTCCTCTGGCGAGATTCCAAATGAGACTTCTTCAGTGGCTACTTCTCACTCAGTGGTACCCTCTACAACATCATTTGTCTTTTCAGATAAGTGTAACTCAGAGATGCAAGCAAGATTTGCTCTGGTGGACATCTCAAAATCCCCAACAATGGTCTCTCCCCTTCAGCCCCCATCAGCCAAAAGCCACAGTGACCACAGACACCTCTCTGATGGGGTGGGGGGTATATCAGGGAAACTCGGTCCAAGGCATCTGGTCAGAGACAGAGGCCTATTTGCATATCAATTTTCTGGAACTGAGGGCATTGCTATTAGCGTTGCAAGCATTCCACTCAATCCTTACGTCACGGACTATTGCAATTGAATCAGACAACATGTCAGTAGTCTGGTACATCAACAAGCAAGGGGTCACCAGATCTTATCTGTTATGCTGAGAGGCATTGAGAATATGGCAATGGGCGATAGCTTCCAACTGCTTTCTAATTGCAACTCACATTCCCAGGAGATCCAGCGTGATAGTGGACAAATTGAGCAGGTGCATTCTACAACCTCATGAGTGGTCCCTCAATCCTGTAATAGCGGTAAAAATTTCCAACCACTGGGACCAGCCTTGCAACAGTCTGTTTGCCTCCCCAATCAACTATAAGTGCAGCAATTATTTTGCCCTGATCCCCCCTCGGGGACAGTCACAGAGAGATGCTCTAGTCCATGCTTGGCCCTCGGGTCTGCTTTATGCTTATCCTCCTCTACTCCTCATCTCCCAATTTCTGAAGAAAGCACGGCAGTTGAAGAGCAAAGTGATCCTCATTGCTCCATATTGGCCTCGACAAGTTTGGTCCCTCCTTCCTTTGGCCTCACCTGCTAGAGTGACCATGGATTCTCAATCCATCCCCAACACTGATCTCCTATCTGCAGGGTCTGACTCACCCCAATCTAACAAACCTGAAGCTGACAGCTTGGTTTCTCCACTTCCAATGATTGCCAGACAGGATAATCTCTCCTCCCTGGTGCGCAATATTCTCATTGCATCTCATAAATCATCCACCAGGTCAATCTATGTCAGCAAATGGAAAAGGTTTACATTATGGGCAGCGAACAAACAATTGGATCATTGTCAGCCTCAGTTTCGGTGGTATTAGATTACTTATCAGATCTTTTTCAATCTGAGGTGTCAGCCTCTACTGTTTGTGTTCATTTAGCTGCCATTTCTAATTTCCACATTGGCTTTCAGGACTCTTCACTCATGTCACACAGACTCTGTAAGACTTTCTTGAAGGGTGTTTTCCACCTAAAACCTCCCTTTAGAGAACCAGTACAAACTTGGGATTTGGCCTTGGTTCTACAAGCCCTAACAGCACCCCCCCCCCTTTGAACCTGCATCTTCATGTGATTTAAAGTACTTCTTTTGGAAAACTTTGTTTCTGGTTGCAATCACATCAGCCAGATGTCAGTCAGAACTTCAAGCCTTATGCATCAAACGTCCCTACCTTATTTTCTATAAGGATTGAATATCACTGAGGACTAATTCTTCCTTTTTACTGAAAGTGGTGTCAGAGTGGTCTACAACCAGTCTACTGACCTCGCAGTATTTTTTCCTAATTATTCTAACAAGGGAGAGTATTGCCTGCACTCCCTAGATGTTCACAGGCAAATATGATTTTATCTGGGCAGTACAAAATCTACCCATAAATCAGACCAACTATTTCTGGCCTTTTCTGGACCAAGGCTAGGTCATCCTGTTTCTAAAGTTACATTGACGTCATGGTTGAGAATTTGCATTACCTTCATCTACAACAAGAACAGCATCACCTTTCCTCACAAAGTGAAAGCCCATTCTACAAGGTCTATGGCAACTTCATAAGCTTTCCATGGTGGGGCTTCCCTCAATGACATTTGCTCAGCTGCAACTTGGGCCAAACCCCATACTTATATCCTCCATTGCAAATTGGATTTGGCCTCCAGAGGAAGAGCTTCTTTTGGTTCCATGGTACTCAGGAATGTCTTTCCATGAGGGTCGACCAGGGATACAGGTAGCTGGGGACTCTGTCCCATCAGTAATGAATGAACGAAGATTAACAACATCAGATAAAGAAGTTATGTCTTACCATAATGTTCCATCTGTGTTGTTGATCTTCGTTCATTCATTACTCCCCACCCTCCATCCCTCTCTGGGGGTACCTGGCTGATCTCATATGCTCCTTTTTTCCATTATTGTAGGTGTGTTATGACCAGAGATAACCTCTACTTTTTCTATCAACTTGCAAACTTGATCTGAGATAACAGGGAGCAGAGTATTCTGGGTTGGATCTTGACTTGAGAGTTTTTGGCTGACGCAAGCTTGGTATGAGGCTGGCTCGCTTCCAAGGATGGAACCGATAACTCATCAGTAATGAATGAATGAAGATCAACAACACAAATGGAATGTTATGGTAAGACATAACTTCTTTTTATTTCAAATGTAGAACAGCAATACTTACATTCTGTCCCCATGTCTGGAACATCCCCCTCCTGTTTGTTGGCCTATTGTAAGAGGTATTGCCAACTACCATCTGTGACGCTGTCAGACACCCACATGAAGTCCTGCTCACAGTGAAGGAAAAGGGTCAACACCTGCATGAAGTGCTTAGTTACAGGAGTGTGTTTCCATGCAATTGGCTATAGGAATGATACTACAGCTGTTCCACATGCAATTAGCAACTGGGGAACTACAAATCTTGCATAGGGTTGCCACCTTTTCAGATTCCCATATTGGGACATTTTTTCTAGTAATGTGAGATTTTGCAGGACAAAACATACCCATGGCCAGTACAAAGGACAGAACGTCACTGTTTTGCCAAAATAAAAGCTTATTTTGTAGCATTTAAGTTGCTTATGCTATTTCATATAATATTTGTGTGTTTCAGATACAAAATAACTGTTTTATGCAACTATTAAAGAGAACTTAAGAAATATATTTTGTCTTAAAATCTCAGGACATTTGCCATTTTTTATTTTTTTTCACAGGACATGACTGCCCAAAGTGGGACTGTCCCTCGCAAAGAGCATGTGCATGAATGGTAGCCCTATTCATGCACAGGCCATCAGCTGATCATGAACATTACTTACAAAACTCAAGCTGCTGCCTATGCAAAACAGATGTACTTTTCCACATCCACCAGAGAGGGAGAGAGAGAAAGAGAGAGAGAGAGAGACAGAGACAGAGACAGAGACAAAGTAAGAAAGGAAGGGAGTAAGAGAGTAAGAGCCAAGCGTGTTTGTGTATGATCTGTGGGTGTGGGTGGAGAGTGGTATCTGGGTGTTATAATGGTTGCCTATATTGTTTACTAATCCATACTGTCACATAGTAATTGCACATGACTGTACACATTTATGGCTGAGGATTGTCTACAACAACCTCTACATTGTTAGAAAAATGTTGCCCTTGTAATGAGGACATTGGGACATATAGGTCCTCAATATAATGATGTAGCAAAACCCACACTGCAATGGATCCTGTCATTACACAATCACCCCAACAGGATACTGATGACAAACATGAAAACACACACACTTACCAGTACTGAGTTTCAAACCCTACCTGATTATGTATTGCTATTATAGTGTTACGCAGTTATTGCACGCGCCATGGAGCTTATATGTTGGAGAGCTGTCCAAGGTATCTTTGAAGGTGAGTGACATCAGCAACAGTGCTAAAAGTGGGGTAAGGAAAGTGTAGTAAGTGTGAATGTCCACAAAATCAGGTGTCAACGAAGACACACACGCACTCTCTCAGAGAAACACACACATTATCACAGTTGGCAGGGTCAGGATTAGAACTCCTACCTAAGTAGTTTGCTACATTACAGTATTATGCAATTATCGCAAGCGTCATAGAGCTTATAGGGATGAAACATGGCTAAAGGGTTATTTCAAGGTGAATGACATCAGCAGGCATGCTAAAGTAGGGCAATAGGAGGTGTAGTGAGTGTGAATGGCTTCAAAATCATTCATCTCCACACACACACACACACACACACACACACACACACACACACACACACACACACACACTTGCCAATACTGAGATGCATAGGTTCATTGCTTCACAGGTGTGTAGTAGGTGAATGGGCCTGAAGACTGTACAAGGCTAGGCAAAGGGAATACCTTGGAATCAGGCCACATGACAGTAGTCTCCAGTGTGGCTCAGGGGTGTAGTCCCTGGAGTGGTCCCCAGGGGTGGATATTATATTCACCATCCACTCATCTGGGTTACTATTGTGGGTGGCTAGTGATGTGCACTGCTTCCCATGTATGTGCTCTATATTCCATAACATGGGCAGTGTCTGGGTTGTACACATGTCCAACACGCATGTTCTTTGACATGTGGAAGTGTACTTGAGATCTCTGGGGCATGTTGTTTGGACAGATTGTTATCTTATGATGTAGCATTCCTGACCTCATTTGGTGAGACCTGGCTATGTAACTGAGGTCATGCTTGCACCTACATTGACAACATGATACAGGTATTCAGTGGAGTTAGTGGCATCTGTCCATACAGGGCATGTGTATAAGGCATGGTATTCCCTTTGTGGGTTACATTTGCAGACTGTACAGTTGTTGCAGGTGTCCAGTGGGAAACATAGCAAAAGGGCCACTGTAAGCATTTATTTGCCTACTACAGGGATGGAACAGGGTGCCATGTCCTTTTTCTTGCTGGATAACACACACTCAGTCAGGAGATGTAACACATCAAAGTACTTTCTGATGTCAGTGGCACTGTTGTGGTCAACAGGCATGTAGTCCACTGCAGTCAAACCATGGTTACTATCTGTGAGGCAATATGCAGGGAACTACCAATATAGTGGTTGTTGCTTAGCCAAGTGTGTTTGTGTATGAGACATGGATGGAGAGTGTTCTTTGAGTAATAGAAGGGTTGTCTATATTGTTCTCCAATCTATAATGTCACATGTAGGGCTATGGATTGTCTACACCAACCTGTCTGGTATTTGACATCTGTTGTCCTTGTAAGGTGGACATTGTGACATATACTAGGTCCTCAATATAATAATTTAGCAAAACGTGCCCCACAATGTGTCCTGTTTTTACACAATCACAGCAACCTTCACATAGGATACTGATGACAGACACGCACACTTGCCAGTACTGAGATTCAAACACCTACTTAGCTATGTATTGCTACTATAGTGTATTGCATTTATCACATCTGCCACGGAGCTTATAAGATGGATGCTGTCCCAAGGTACTTCTAAGGTGAGGAATATCACCAACACTTGTAAATACTAGCATTGGGTGATGTAGTGGGTGAGAGATCCCAAAACTAATTTTACCCTACACGCACATTTATATTTGCCAAGGGTGAGATTCAAACCTCTATCTAACCATCTTTATGGACCATTATGTTACGTATTTACCACATCCACCACTGACCTGACATGGTTTTGGGTTGGCAACAGGTACTTCTAAGGTGGATAATATCTGCAGGATTGCTAAAGTCAGACTCTGAGATGTGTACTGGGTGTAAATGGGGCCAAAATCTTTGAGGTACAGACATACATATGTACACACACAAACACGTGCCACAGGTGAGATTCAAGCTCATACCTATGTAGTTACTCCTACTATATTGTTCCGGATTTATGGCACACACCATGGAGCTTACTTGTTTGAGAGTGCTCCACAGGTATCTTGGAAGGTGACTAACATCAGCAGCAGTGCTTAGCACTGGAGTAAGGGGAGAGTAGTAAGTGTGAATGCCCATAAAATCAGTTATCATCAAAGACACACACACTCTCTCACACAAACACACACAGTTTTACAGTTGCCATGTCAGGGATTAGAACTCCTACCTAACTACTATGCTACACTACAGTATTACGCAGTTATCGCAAGCACCACAGAGCTTATGGGGCTGGCACTTGTCCAAAGGGTTATTTCAAGGTGACTGACATCAGCAGGCTTGCTGAAGTAGGGCAATGAGAGGTGTAGTGACTGTGAATGGCCTTAAAATCATTCATCTAGACACACACACACGCACACACACACACACACACACACACACACACACACACACACACACACACACACACACACACACACACACACACACACACCTGTCATCTCAGGGATTAGAACTCCTACCTAACTAGTATACTACACTATAGTATTACGCAGTACACACACACACACACACACACACGCACACGCACACGCACACACACACACACACACACACACACACACACACACACACACACACACACAGCTGTCATCTCAGGGATTAGAACTTCTACCTAATTAGTATACTACACTATAGTAGTATGCAGTTATCACAAGCGCCATGGTGCTTATGGGGTTAGAACTTGTTCAAAGGGTTATTTCAAGGTGACTGCCATCAGCAGGCTTGCTAATGTAGGGTAATGGGAGGTGTAATTACTTTGAATGGCCTCAAAATCATTCATCTCCACACACACACACACACACACACACACACACACACACACACACACACACACACACACACACACACACACACACCACACAGTTTCACAGTTGCCATCTTGGGGATTAGAACTCCTACCTAACTAGTATGCTACACTATAGTATTACGCAGTTAATGCAAGCGCCACGGTGCCTATGGGGCTAGCACTTGTCCAAAAGTTTATTTCAAGGTGACTGACATCAGCAGGCTTGCTAAAGGGGCAATGGGAGGTGTAATGACTGTGAATGGCCTCAAAATCATTCATCTCTACACACACTTTCATAGTTGCCATGATTGGGATTAGAACTCCTACCTAATTATTTTTCTACATTACAGTATTACACACATATTGCAAGCACCATGCAGCTTATAGGGCTGAGACTTGGCCAGAGGGTTATTTCAAGGGGACTGACATCAGCAGGAGTGCTAACATGGGCAATGGGAAGTGCAGTGTGTGTGAATGGGCCATAAACCATTACTCTGGAAACACACACACACACAGTCAGTCACACACAACTTTAGATTTGACTGGACTGGGTATACAGATGCTAGATGAATACTGATTTGTACTATCATGTTATACAGTTATCACAAGCACCACATACATTGTAGGGCTGAGGACTACCAAAAGCAATGTTTACAGTGATTGACATCAGCACATCATGTGATATTGGCCAATTGGATGTGTGGTGGGAGGGACAGGCCTCATGATGGAAATCTCTCTGTCACTGTCTGTCTCTCTCTTCCCCACATCTCTGTGTGTGCATGTTTGACATATTATAGTGTGTTTGGCCTTGGATATGTGTGAGTATTCCTATCCAATGTGTGTGCAAAGCATGAATGGTGTACAATATGGTGTGTGTGCACAGACATCTGCGACTGACAGATATGTATAGTCCACTGTGTTGTCAGATATGAACTTTATTTCTGTAAGTGTAGGAGCATGCCCAGTATGACCTTCTGTATTGAGCGTGTGAATCCATTCCAGGTAGGTTGTACTCCAGTGAAGGATTTGGTGTTCTACACCTACAGCTAGCAACCTGTTTCTGCAGGATATCTGTAGATAGGTTGACAATATGGATTCACAATGGGCGAACGTGGGATACTGTAACTATTGTGTCTGTGTTGCTTGTGTTACATGGTTGGTGTTAGCAGAGATATTCAGACATACGTACTGTTTTACACTGTGATGTATTATGTCAGCTACTGACAGATATACTTATTTGCTCACAGTTATTTCCTGGGAAATACAAGATGAATGAAGCTGTGTCCAGTATTGTGTCTGCAGCCTACATATTCTTGCACACTCATGCCATTCTGGAGGGGTAGCTGCAGACACTTGCTGATGGGTCTGTGTAAATGGTCCAGCACTTTGGTACTGTGGTGGCTGAGGATCCCCTGCTTGTACATATATCGATGTAACAGAATGGCCATATCCTGCTGTGGCCATACCTCTCAGCTGTACAGATTCACCCAGGTTACCCAGAGGCAGGGCTCATATATCTGGTCAGTTCCCCTTCACACTGTGGTTTACAAGCAGGTTTGTAGCCACCCATTACTGGGTTTGCGGGCAGGGGTAGTATGGGCACACATCAGAGTTTCAGACTTCACACACTCCATGATGTCCATGCTTCTACACCCCCCACTCTGTTATTCTATCCTCTTCCTAACATTATGCAAGCGATAAATGAAAAATGGCACTGGACCAAGGTACACTCAAAGTGATAGCTTATTCCTGATAAAAGTAAGTGTTTCCGTACAGGATAATACCTGTATGTCTTCGGACAAAAGTAGCAACAATGCATAAAGACAAACATTTAAATACATTCTCCCAAGATGCATCCCTAATTACATTGTATCACATGATTAATTAAATTACTCTCTAAAAATGCAATTAAATAGACTAGATACAATGAAATATGAGAAACATTGTGATGAATGTATATGTATTATGCAGTATACTCTTGTTATAATATGATATAAATAAATGTATAACTGTGAAATAGATATACTGGCTTATAAATATATAAATATATTGAATTTAAAATCACAACCAATATGCATCGGTGTATAAAAATGTATGAAAACTGGATAAAGGTGGAGGCATAGTTATTTTTGACTATGATTTTTATAAAATGAAAATGAAATGTATGTTCGAAACTGATAGCTACAAACTAGTGTCCTTAAATTAACTTAATGGTACTTATAAAAAAATCTGAATATTTTAAATGATTTATTGATAGAAACACGTATTTCTTTGGACATTTATAATTATTTAACAGTCCCAGCACCACAAATTCCTATCATAAGGAAAGATTCATAAGGATTTACATAATCCCCCTTTACGCCCGATAGTTAATGGTCATAATTCCATTACCTATCTTATGGCCAAATTTGTGGATAATGTACTTAAAAAGTTTTTGACTGATCAACCGCAAATATGCAAGGACTCTTGGTCTTTTTTGGCAAATGTTAATGGATTGGGATATAATGGTGATTATAACTTTGCAACTGTAGACGTAAAGGATTTGTACACGGTGATCCCTCATGAATTAGGCATTGATTGGGTCAGTCCATTGTTTGTCCAGAAGGGCATTAATAATAAGGAATTATATTTGATACAAGAATTTCTGGACTTGATTCTCACTAATAAATTTTTTCTATTCGATGACTCATACTATTTGCAGACCCAGGGTGTTGCCATGTGGATCACCGTGTGGAGCTAGCTTTTCCAATTTAGTCATGGTCTTTTGGGAAAAAGAATATATCTCTAGGAACAACCCTTTTTTGGAATATATTTATCACTACACTTGTTACCTTGATGATATTTTTATAATTTTTAAGGGTAACGAGATTATTTTCAAGGAATTCATGGGTTATATTAATAGCACCACTGACTTTCTAAGATTCACTAGTGACTTCCAAGGGGCAACAATTTTCTATTTGGAGATTCGTTTGAGCAAGGATAACATCAGACAATGCTATGTGGCCACTATTTTCAGAAAAGAAATATATTCTAATTCTTTTCTGCATTATTCAAGCTCTCATCCTGATTATCAGAAGAAATCAGTTGTCAAAGGTCAGCTAGTCAGGGCCGCCAGGATGATTTCTAACTTCATTGACTTCTTGGTGGAATGCCAGTTTCTTAAAGATATGTTTCTTAAACTTGGTTATCCACATTCTTTATTGGAGAATACCCTGACGGAGGTTATTTCTAAGAGGTCAACTGGACATTTTAAAGCTATTCTGAATGACTCTTCATTCAGTGATATGGATAGTTTGGAAAAATTCTAGTATACATATTAGTAGATCAACATGTAATGCTCCCATGGATTTTTCAACCACATTTATTACTGCATTTTGCAATGAAGCATATGTGATAAAGCACACTGTGTACAAGAATTGGGACCTGAAATCAGTGGACACTAATGTAAGGGATAACTTACCTAGTAAGCCCATGATTATATTTAAAAGGGGTTTAAACTTAAAATCTATTTTGGAGCAGACGAAAACCGATAACACTAGAGTAAAAGGCATGTTTAAATGTGAATCATGCCCCTATTGCAAACATTTTAGCACAGGGCTCTCCTTCACAGACAGGGACATGAGATTTTCCTGTAAGGGTAGATTTAAATGTAATACCTGAAGTATTATCTACCTGGCCAAGTATAAAATGTGCCCTGTTTTTTATATAGGAAAATCAGACAGGAGACTTAGAGACAGGATGTATGAACACTTATATGCAATCAAGAACACGAAAGTTGAGAATGCCCTGGCCAAGCATATTATTAATTTCCAAGAACATATTTTTGAATTTAGGGTAATTGACAGAGTTATTAATAGTATCAGGGGTGGCCCAACCTCCTTACGATTGGAGAGATGTGAACTATTGTGGCAGCTCAGATGTGATGCATTTAGATACCCTGGCATTAATGAAATGTGCTCCATAGCATGTATACTGAAACTAAGGAGCCTTATCAGATAAAATAATTTTATGTCAACTTTCACTGTTATATCCAAGCCTTTTGTGGATGGAATCAATTTTAGATTCATTCAGTAACTATGTATTTTATGTTTATGTATTTGCATATATTTATATATATATATTTTCTTAAATATTTCTACATTTTTATGCATTTTCATACATTTTTATACACCGATGCATATTGGTGGGGATTTTAAATTCAATATATTTATATATTTATAATCCAGTATATCTATTTCACATAGTTATACATTAATTTATATCATGTTATAACAGGAGTATTCTGCATAATACATATACATTCATTACAATGTTTCTCATATTTCGTTGTATCTAGTTTATTTAATTGCATTTTAGACACTAATTATTTAATTAATCATGTGATACAATTTAATTAGGGATGCATCTTGGGAGGATGTATTTAAATGTTTGTCTTTATGCATTGGTTCTACTTTTGTCTGAAGAAGTAAAGGTATTATCCTGTATGAAAGTGCTTACTTTTATCAGGAATAAACTATCACTTTGAGTGTACCTTGGTCCAGTGCCATTTTCCGTTTATTTTCTAGTTTGTTTCTTGTTTTTCCAGTTAATTATGCAAGCGATATCTGAGAAGTATCCCTATAGTTGTCCCTTCACCCCAACGGTATTTAGGGGTTGGTTCACAGTTCATGCAGTAGGACATGGTGGGCATGCTACTGGGAATTGTCAACATGGCCTTGCATTTGTGTTCTGCTGACTGTGTTATGTTGTTAGTTGGGACCCCATAAGATAACATACATTGGCAGTATGGGTGCGGCACTGGCCTTTGACAAAGGACTGTAGGGCATTTGGTAGTGGTGCAGGCCATCTGTAGCAGGCCAGTGCATTCTGTCACTCCTACATTCCCAGACTGCGAGCCACTGGATTCCCCTGGGTTGACAGGGTAAGTGTGCAATGTGTTAATGGTAATAGTTCTTGTCCATATTAATCCATTGGTCTGGATGCTGGCAGGGTGCTGCTTACAGCTAGGGGCACACCTGCATGGGACACGTCTTCATGCTGCATTCTGTGGGTATTCCCATACAGAAGTGGGGGTCATACCGTACTCATTCGCAACAGCAGGGATATGACTTGTAATAAACCTGTGGCTGATGGTGGGGCGAGCTGAGTGCATTTGTGATATGGAAGCTTCTTGCAGCTGACTCACAAATATACCTGGGAAATTCCCATTATGCTGTCTTGTGCAGGGACATAGGCAGTCTCTCAATACTTCATAACTGTGCCTTTTGTGGTCTGCCACTGCTTGGCCAGACTACATCAGTATTCCATACTACACAGACAACTATTGTCCTGCTAACTTGTATGTACAATTCCAAAGATGTGTGCAGTTGACAGTTACATTTTATGTACTCTGTGTAGGGTACTTCCAACTGTGTACTGTGTGTTATGTCTGGGCCCACATTCATGGCATGTCCATCTTTCAGACGTGACAGATATTGACATCTGGACAGTGAGTATGGATGACTGCTGACATGGGTATTGCTGAGATGCATTGTGGTGGGCACTGCAGTTGTCGGAACATGGCCCTGCCATCAACAGTACTGGCCATAGGCCACCGAGACTCAACCTTCCATGCCTACATGCTGACCACTTCCAGACAATATTGAACATACAACAACCTAACACACAGACCCATGCATATTGTACACATGCAACAATCTATCCTGCAAATTGGACCAGCTCAGGTAATCTGTGCTCTACTGTTATTAAACCCACACATACATGTTACTGCAGTTCTACATAGGATTGGGGGGGGGGGCACACCTGACAATTGTAAACATTTGCTATGACTGTATTGGTATTTCAGGTACTCTATTGGCTTCCATTTCATTTTGTATTCTGACCTATCACGCAAACTAGAGGCATATCAATAGAGTACAGATCTTAGGTTTTATTGACCTACATTTCAGTTTCAGACTTCTTACCCTTCAGAACTAACATAAAACTGCCAAACCTGTTGTAGTCTGTCTGTGTAGGTCTGGAGGGGGCTGTTCACCATTGCTATCAACTGGAGGCCTTAGCACAGCCTGTCTTTATGGTCATCTACACCTATCCTGCTGTCTGAGGCTGGTGTATGTGAGCCTCACTGACATGCATGTGTGTGTCCTATGGACACACATTTGGGTCACCACGTGTACTGCAGTGGGATTTTTCACCTTGTATAGTACTGTCTACTTTGTTGACACCAGTATTTGTTATGGATTTCATGCTGCCCATATAGGTGTCCACTATCTGCTGCCATCCCATTCAGCCACCCGATTCACTTGCATGCTCACATCCATGCCATAGACTCAACTAACAGAACATAATATGCAATTGATAGGAAGAGTGACTTACCTTGTGGCTGTGCCAGTATTGAGGACAGGGCTGGAGGGCTGACTATGTCAGATGCACATAATACATTTCCTATACATGGTAAAGCACAGGTAGTGTCATGTTTGGCATCCCTTTTACTGTATGTGCGAGTCAGAGAGAGGTGTAATTCCCTGGGTCCCTACCATGTCAGTGTATGTATTATGCATTGCCTCTTTGCCAAAGCCTGGGCATACTGGGAACACCTCCTTCTGCCTACATGGGCAGGCTCAGGTTGTTCCTCCTCCGAGTCCCTCTGTGCCTGTGATGGCCTTGGCAATGGTGGGGGGGGGGTTGTGTGGCCTTCCCCCATGCTGTTCCTGCTGCAGCTGTTTCTGCAGGATCATATTGTTTAGCATGGCACATACAATGAACATTTGTGTACATGTAGCCGGAGAGTACTGCAAGACTCCACCGGATATGTCCAGGCAGCGGAACCATGACTTGAGCATCCCAAACACACGCTCTATTATGATTCTGGTCTGTGCTTGTGCCTCATTATGGAGTTGTTGTTTGGGTGTGTGTGCATGGGTGTCTATCAGCCATGGCTCCAGTGCGTAACCAGCATCCCCCACTAGGTGGCCATATGGGATGTCCCCACTGGCAAATGTCTGGTACAGCTGTATCATACGCCAGATGTGGGAGTCATGATAGCTTCCAGGGCTGCCAGCACACACATTCAAGATAATACCCTGGGCATCACACACAACCTGGCAGTTGATGGAGGGGAAGCCCTTGCGGTTTATGTAGATCCTACCCCACTTGCCGGGTGGTGCTTTGATGTGTATGTGCGTGCAGTCTATAGCACCCGCTACCTTAGGGTATTCTGCTAATTGCTGGATCAACACCTCATGGGTGGTGAGGAAATATATGTGCTCATGGCATGTGCTAACATGGCATCCAGGAACTGGTGGAGTAACCTGGATGATGATGCCTGTGAGATCCCCATGACATCCCCAGTTGGCCTTTGGAAGGTACCTGTGGCTAATATTCTTAAGCCTATACATACATTGCTATCCACTGGGATGGGTTCCCCTCTGTTGGTTCTGTGTGTGAGGCGTGGGCAGCACAGCTCAACAATTTGCTGTAGAATGTCCCTGTCCACTCTATAGCGCTCCACTATCTCCAGCTCATGTAGCCCCTGGTAGGTTACCCTGGGTCTGTACACACTTCTCCTCCTCCTCACTGGGGTTGGTCGTCAGCATTCACATCCTCACCACCCTCAGTCTCTTCCACATATTGATGTATGAGAGCAACAGCAGCCCCTAAACTTTTGTTAGTTTTGTCAGGTAAAATTTCCCCATCTGTGTACATCGGTGGTGTAGTTTATGGGAAAAAAACAGAGTGAAAGGTGTTTGCATAGTTTATAGTAATGTGCTGGGCTGGGCTGCTGCCTGTGTAATTGGTTGATTCTGATACATTTCACCTGCCAGCTATGCTGGTTCTCCTTGATTGCCTTCTTACTGCTGTTTCCCTTCCCATTGTCTTCCCATTTAAGCCCTGAGGTGCACCGCGCATACCCAGTGCTCAGATGTGAACAGAGCTGCTATTTCCTGTTTTTTTTTTTTTTTTTTGTTTAAAACCAGGTGCGTGGTGCGCACACCCATTTAGGCAATGTAAACACTGCTAGGCAGCCTCAGACACACACCCTTCCTTAGCTGTGCTTAGTTAAGGGCAAACATGGGCCACAGAGCTCCAAAAAGCTTACACTATGCATGATACTCCCCCTTATGAGGTAATTTACCTCTTATACTTATACCATGGTGTTGCTGCACCTACATGGTTGGGTGCAAGCTAACACTGAGAGGAATTCTGTGATTCAGTATCAGTCCTGTCATTTGCATAAAACAGAATGCTAATTCATAGTTACCACACTCACACTAAGCCTTCCCCCTTAGCAACCACTATTCTCTGATATTATTGTCTTATGTATGCCATTGACTATCATGGCAAAATGCTGATTTGGGTTTAAAAGCTTATTTCCAACTTTTTTCATGTTTTTGGGCCGATCCCATTTGCGCACCGTTGCTCTAGGCTTAAACAGCTGAAATCGGCCAAAAAAATAAAAGTTATTTTTTTATCATTTTGCAATTATTTCCCATGCCAGTGGCCATATATTCGGCCATTGGCATGCCTACTACATTGAATACATGCTTTCTTTGGAGCTGTCATGCCTCCGTTTTGTAATTTGCAGAAATGAATTTGGTTAGTAACCGAATACATTTCTGCAGGTTACACTATTCCTGCACAGACGCCTGCCTGCTTTCTGGATCACTGATTCACCTCATTTGCATGGTTTTCACCAACAAATGCAGTAATTGGCATATAGCAGTGGTGTCCATGCAGGAATAGTGTAGGAGCGTTCATGCGCATCCCGGGAGCTCGTTCCTGGATCACCCATCGGCCATATTGCCTGCAGTAGCTCTTGCACTATTCCTGCACTCCATGCAGAGCTTGCTGAATCCCGGGGATGGTAGCTTCAACAGATGTTATTTAAAGGCTAATTTGGGTGTAGTTTGTTTAGATCAATCTGAGGAAGTTCTGGAGGGTACCAGGGCAAAAGTGCTAGTATCACACTTTAGTTAATGATAGTTCTTATTGTTTTTTTAAATGTGAGTTTGTTAATAAACCTACTAAAGGAAGTTTTATCTGTGCCGAACTTGCTACTGCTTTTCCTGCAGGTCTTTCACCATTTTGTTGGATTACTGGTTTGTACTTTGCATTTTTGGTTGTTTTTACAAAAAGAAAGAGTACTGAACTGTATTAAAAATGTAGAGTGCAAATAGCTATGATACAGGAGACACACTTGGAAAGAACTGAACATGTGAATTTTATAAAGAAAGGTTTTCAGGATGCTTATTCAACAGAATACTTGGGACAAAAGAAAACATGAGTAATATTAATTGCAAGAGGAGCTCCAACAGTAATAGAAGAGGATAAAAAAAGATAATAATGCTAGATTTGTAGTACTAAGGGGCTACTGGCAAAGGGAGGATGATAACATTGGCATGTATTTATGTTTCACCTAAAACTGCTATAATGGAGCTTAAGAAATTTCTGGGTGAAACAATCAGCTTTCAGCAAGGAATATTACTTATAGATGGGGCTGGAACTTAATTTGCAGCAGTGAAGATGTGTCGTGGGTGACTAGAAGGGAATATAAAATATAGCAGGTTAGATTTTTGAAGAAATTTATGAAAATATTTGGCATGGAAGATGTGAATTCAGTGCTAGGAATATGAAGTGAATTTACATGTTATTCCCCAAGGTACGAAAACTGGGCAAAGCTAGACAGAATTTACATTTCATAGGAACTGTCTTGATATACACCCAGTAACTATTTCAGATCATGCGCCGATAATAACTAAAATAAAAACTCAGAGTAATGAAATAAAAATGAGACACTGGCACTTTCCCACTTACATATCTGTTGAAAAGAGAAATTTAAGAAATAGTTAGTGGAAATTATTCAGGAGCTATTAGAAAAGATAGAAATTTCTTCTGAAAATATAGCTAGTGAGTGGGATAAAATTAAAGTCGAGTTTAAAACAGAGTGGAAATAAAAGAAAGGGAGTATGGTTATTTAGAGGGACTGACAAATGTTAGCATATTGCAGAATGGGGGAGTCTCACAGATCAAGAAAAAGAGCAACTGCGGAATGCTAAACAGAAAATAAGGGATCACCTTGATAATATGCTTTTAGAAAGATTGCTGATAAGCAACTTTTTTTTTTATAGTAACTCTAGAGCACAAAAACTTTTAGCACAATGACTCAGGCAACAGAAAGTAGAAAAGGCTGTCGCCAGACTTAGGGAGCCTATAACAAGGAAGATAAGAGATCCTGTAGAGATATTAGAAATATTTTGGAAATTCTACAAAAGTCTGTATATAGCAGATAAATATGGAAATCGAGAAAAGGTACAAATGAGAATGTTTATGGAAGAATTAAATATGCCAAGGTTAGAGGTAGATGAGGCTCGATTTAGGATAGGAGGAGATGAGCTAAATATGGTGATGTATAAATAATCCACAGGAAAGTCCCCAGGAATAGATGGTATTCCTGTGGAAGTTTGGAAGCTAGGAGGGAAAAAAAATGATAAATATCTGGAAGGTTTTGTTTAACAGGATTTTAAGAGGAGGAGAAATACCAACATCCTGGAAGAAAGTGGTGGTAGCTGTAATACCCAGAGGGTAAAGACTTATCAGACCAAGCTTCATACAGGCCCATTTCAATATTAAACTATGATTATAAAGTGTTTATGTCTATAATGGCTAAAGGAATGATAAAAGTAATACCAAAATTGACATATATGGATCAATGTGGTTTTGTGGAGAGGAGGCAAACATTTGACAACATTAACAGAACAAATGATTCAGAGGGATACAGAATGTAAGAAAATACCATGTTGTTGTCGGGTCTTGATGCAGAGAAAACATTTGACAGAGTAAGCTGGGACTTTATGACAAGGGAATGGAAGCATTTGTATCCCTGATAAAATGATGAGGTTAATTAGAAGGATATATGAGGGATCGGAGGCAAAAATTAAAGTGGGTAGGTACCTGTCTGATAATTTCTGCTTGAGCAAAGGAACCAGGCAGGGGTGTCCTCTTCCCCTTTTGTTATTTGCATTATACTTAAAACCACTGACAAAGAAAATAAGGAGCTCAGAAATTCAAGGATATAATTGGATGGTAATCAAGAAAAGCTGTCTCTATTAGCATATGATGTTATTTTATGCCTGATAAAGCCAGAAAAGGACATTTCAGTGTTGTGGAACATTTTGAGACAGTTTCATATCTTTTCAGGATAAAAAAATTAATGAAACTAAAACAAAGACAATAGTGGTAGATTATGTACCCACACATGAATTGGTTCAGCATTATCCTTATTTATGAGGACATGATAAAAATGAAGCACTTAGGAGTGTGGATTAAAAATTATTCCCGTGTGCAGCTAAGGATATGTGGAAAGAGGCTAAACAAAAGATAATAACAAAAACAGAGAAATTGGAAGTTCTGTTATATGGATATGGATAGTAAGATGCAAGCAGCATACCTCTCAACTTTCCAGATTTTTGGCTCATATTTTTGGTCTGTTTCTCATAAAATGTGTGGTTTTCTGGCAAATCACTGGGATTATCTGAGGACTGAAGTCACTAAATAGATTTCAGTTTCAGACATCAAATCCTTCAGAAAATATATGTTAAAACAAACCCTGTTGCTCTAGAAACTTTCTAAGTTTAAAAGAGCAATATTTAAAATATGTCTCTATTTTGGGCCTTTGTTCCCCCATTTTGTCTGGCTTTGTCTAGATTTCTTGCACTAAGACGTTGAGAGGTATGGCAAGCTGTTAAATGCAACATTTTAGTCCCTTTAGTCTTATACACAGGTCAGACATATTTTTATCAACAAGAAGAGAAGTTGTGGATAGCAATTAATAAAGAGCTGAAGGATTTTATGTGGGAGGGGAAGATAGCAAGAGTCAAGTGGGATAATATGATTCTTCCAACAGAACAAGGTGGATTGGGATT